>NC_091128.1:22982043-23282043 GCF_040183065.1 Periplaneta americana | reverse complement strand
GATTAGTGTAAAACGTTATTTGTCAGTGATATATGCAAAGGCGGGAAAAAGAACTAACCAACCTACCCCATTTTCTCCTACCTTAATTGCCTCATGAGTGTTGCCTTATTGGTGTCACTTATGAGGTGCAAACCTGTCTTCGGCCAGCTGACTAAACAACAGACCAGCAACAATGGGCCGAAGCGGAGATAAGTGTACGGACCTATTCCGGGTCAGCCTTCGTAAAAGCAACCAGCCAACAACAAACACTAACAATCCATTATATAAAATTATTATGCAGCATTCGTAAATCCGATGCTAACAGGTGGGTCATCCTGTCTGAGCCCCTGACAGAGCTAGGTCCCTTCCGCAAACGAGTAGTCTTGAAAGCTCCAGGGGTCTGGGGTCCCAAGCCCATCCTACATCAACATCGGAAACCCAAGACTTCAATCCAACTCCTTTGTACTATTGCAATTGACAGCGGAAATGAGAGGAGGTGGAGAGTGTTGGTGGAATGATAGAGGTAAACGGAACCATCACGAGTAAAACTCTCTGCAACGTCTGCTTTGTCCAGCACGAATTAATTCTATCACGACCTGGCCGGGGATCGAACCCTTGCCACGCTAGCATTTAAGCCACAAACGATTTGCTATTACTTCATTAAGTTATGTTAATAATAAAGGTGTCACTACTGGAAGATTAATGCAATTATTCGTGTGAAAGTAAAAGGCCTATTCCGATGCGAAGAAATGATAAATCATCATCATTGTCATAGCAGGGATTAGGCAACAGTGCCTGTTCCGTCTTCACAATGTTCAACTCCATCTTTTCCTTGGACGCCCGACATCCTTTCTATCTGTAGGTTGATACATAGAAACTAGGGCTGGAATTCTTCGTCGTTCATTCGATTGAAGTGTTTTCTCCAATTGTGTATATATTCTTCTACTTTCTCGTTTAAACTGTATACGTTAAGCTCTTCTCGCATATTTTCATTCCTTATCTGGTCGTTTCTTGTACAACCTTTCACTCTACGGAGGAATTTCATTTCTGCAGATTGTATATTGCTTTTATCTCTTTCTTTTATTATCCAGGACTCACTTCCAAACATAATAATCAGAACAGCCATTATTTTCATAACTCTATTTTTCTTTCTTTGTATTATTTTGAAGTTTTCTATTGATTGTTGCATATATTGATTGAAATTTATTTTATTTTCAATGTCTCTGTCTACACGCATATCAAACACACATGCAAGAAAGTATTTTCCACTCTTCACTCATTAAAAAGATTGTACCACTATCCAGCTAAATTAAAGCAGACGCTTGTACAGACTCTTATTATGCCTCATTTTAATTATTGTGATGCTTTATTCAGTGATCTCAGGATGGATTTATGCCAGAAACTGCAACGTGTTCATAATGCGTGTGTTCGTTTTATTTGTAATGTCCGCTATTACGATCACATTTCGCCTTCTTTCGATAAATTATTGTGGCTCAGGTTAAATGAGAGGAGAAAGTTACATTCCCTTCCTCTCTTATACCGAATTTTGCACACCTCTACTCCCTCCTACTTATCTGTCCGATTCCACAGTCTTTCTCGGTATCATAACTTAAATACTCGGTCATAATATGATAATACGCTAGAAATACCACTGCATACAGCATCTCTTTATTCTTCATCTTTCACTGTTGCTACTTCTCGTCACTGGAATTCTCAGCCGCCTGAAGTCAAGGGCTGCCGAACTTTAATTTCCTTTAAATGCAAATTAGAAACATACCTTATGATGAGTTGCCGGATCTAACGCGTTGCAAATATTTAATGGAATGTGTTCCACTGTATTTATTTTTATTTTATTTTATTCTTATTTTTATTATCTAAATCGTGTTTATTTATCACTTAACGCCAATATGTATCCCACTGTATTGTTGTTTTTTATTAATATATTTTTTGTACATTTTATTCAATTGTCGGTTTCTGGTTTAATTATGTAAATCTTACTTAATTGTAATCTAATACTAATATGTATACTAATGTGTTTATTTTTATTTTTACTGTGTACATTTTTTTATTGAATTATCGGCTTCTGTTTTTATGTGATTCGTATTTGATTCTAACAACATTAATATGTATTTCACTATGTTTATTTTTATTTTATGAGGTAAATTTTATGTAACTACCTCTTTTGATATCATTATGTACCTAAATTGTATCAGTATATAATTACTTAATTCCGATCCAGTTTTATGTTCAACTGCGTAAGCAAGATTTAATCCTGGTTGAGTGTAAGACAAGGCCTTACGGCCTTAACTCTGCCAGGTTAAATAAAGCCATTATTATTATTATTATTATTATTATTATTATTATTATTATTATTATTATTATTATTATTACATCAAAACTTATATTACCTCCTAAATAAGTATTAATAGAAGTGAGGGAATTGTTCTAGAGTTTATTATCTATTATCATTTTCGAGCGTACAGGATATTTTCCATAGTTTTCCTTGAAGATATATTTTTTAGATTATACTGTTTTCCGAGTTGATATAATAAATTTATGGACCGATCGTTGTAAATCTTCTTGAGTATTTTATATTATTGCTATATCGTCAGCATATAGTAGTATATTAAGATATTTGTTTTTGTTCAGTTTTATACCAGGATTTACCTCTCGTTTCCATTTTTTTAACATCATCTACCTAAATGCTGAAAAGCGTAGGCGACAAACTACAGCCTTGCCTAACTGCCTGTTTTGTTATAATTACTTCTGATTTTAGTGAACTTGTATTTATTATTGTGTTTGTATTTTTATAAAGGCATTTAACAGTTTTATAGTTACTATTGCACTTTCAATATGTCGTAGTACTTTTGGCCAATAAAACGGTACGAAAGGAAGTTTTTCAACAATCACGGCTGTTATCCTACAATTTTATCACTTCCCTAGCATCTGCTTATTTTTATCACTTCCCTAGCATTTCTTTTTTTTCATCACTTCCTTAGCATTTGTTTCTTTGTTACCAACATTTCAAACTGAAAATTATTTACGGTACTATAAAACATGTTTTGCGATCGTCATTTGTTTCCCGCATGGATAGTCGACTGAAAAAGGCGGCTCCATTCAAATGTTTTGGTGAAACTAACATTAGTGAAATAGAATTTTAGTAAATTAATTCTATTTTGTTGTATTAGAAACTTATATTTTTTCTAATCTTTATATACTTCCTTCTGCTTTTATCACCTCCCTAACATTTCTTTGTTTGCCAACATTTCAAACTGCAAATTCTTTACGGTAGGCTACTACAAAACATGCTTTGCGATTGTCATATTTTGTTTCCTACATAGATAGTTACCTGAAAATGTTGGCTCCGTTCAAACGTTTTGATGAAGCCAACATTAGTGAAATAGAATTTTAGTGAGTCAAATAATTTTTTTTTGTATTAGAGTACTTTATTTCTTCTAATCTTTATATACTTTCTTCTAATCGTGTAATAGTCAATTAAATCCCACTCGAGATTTGATTTTCTCTAAATAAATCAAAACCTCTAGTGAGATTACTGTTGATAAATGTGATAATATAATTTGGTTGTATTGGAGATTAGAAATTATACAGCTTCGTTCAAATTAATGAACTTCCGATTTCTGTTATTACTTCGTCACCACCACCACCACCACCACCACCACCACCACCACCACCACCACCACCACCATATCATCACCTTCAGAAATTAGGTCGATCTTGCTATCCGTTTCCAAAAACTGTTAGTCTAACACTCTCGTCTTCAGTGGTACAATGATTGCTGTGATTGCTATTACACCCGAAGATTGCACGTTATCCAGGTTAAAGGTGATGGAATTTAAGGAAGATATGAAATCACAAAAGGCTTCCTTCGCAAGGGAAATAAAGCTGTGCATCCTGTGTGATATAGATATACGGCACAAAAAAGCATGCCTCTAATATATGGCTCTAGGTAGAATTTAACACCATTTTTCATTCACGTCAAAATTTGGAGCCAGTACAATGGGCCCGCAACAGTTGTCAAATTGCGCGTTGACTTGTCCATCCTCATCTGCAATTCATACCGATTAACATGTCCATTACGTCTAAATGCGACAGCAGGTTTGGGTATTTTTTATAAGTAAATTGTACATCTTTATTACAAGCACGGCTAAACTTCGTGAGTGGGACTGCCACCTCTCAGCCTGCAAACTTTGTCGCTGCTTGTCTATATGTCGTAACAGTACTTATACAATTACTAAATAGTGCCTCGTCTCCCGTCCTTATCTCCAAAGTAAAGTTAACCCACCACTCTTCACATATGGTGTAGTAAATACTATGGCCATTCGGTATGAATTGTCATCTGAGGAGATAAGGATGGGAAATTGTGATAATCAACCAGCTAGATTTTGCTGATGTTCCCGATCTTCCCAGTCATTTGAAACTTACATTTTAAGAAGAAAGTAGGCCTTCTTAAGATCAACATTTGATCATCTGAAGTTTTAGATACATAATTTATGTTTTCCTTCTCCTCTTCAGACGCCTCGAGACAGGTCTCTGTGTATAGAGCACGATCTAAAAGCAGCTCGGCTTAGAACTGGCCTACTGTTTACACAAGGAACGTGAAATATGTAGATTAACAGACGTACAAGCCTGTTCCCATCGACAAGGACAACAACGAAACACAACGAAATTTATACAGTTCCGCGCATATGGAAAACGTCTGTTGACACAAGACAGATACGGTTCATACTCTAAGCAGACTTTGATGTTTTAAACAACGGATCCCTATCTAACGGAAAACGATGTGACGGCAATGTTTATAGTCCTCCTACTTCATAATATGGACTTTTGAAGTGCATTTTTGCCTACGGAATATTGTCACCGATCATTTTGTCTTTCAGACTATTTCCATCACTAGCAACAGCGCTATAACTGAATTTACATGCCTCACGAATTTTCAAGAATCTTACCGGACTCCAACCTTGAGTCTCAGGCTCCATGTGAGGTTCATCAGAAGTAAATATGTTCCCGATTTCGACACAAATATAATTTAATTGACGATAGTGAGTAATACCACGTCGAATTGATTTTGTATTCACGTACAGTGAACTCCTGGCTATCTAGATAATTGGAGAGAGAGAGAGAGAGAGAATTTTTCAGATTTTCGAATAAAAACTATATAATTAGAGAGAGATATGCGTTAAAATATCGGTTTAATGCCTAAACCGAGTCAAAAGCTCGACTTCCTCTATATACACATACTGTTAGTTTTAACCGGTAACAGAAAATTTTTCTTCCATGTCTTGGATTAACTCCGATAAAGCAACTACATCTAAATCTTTATCAGATTACTTCGTTAAATTTAACCGTTTTGAATTTGCTGAAAATTGATCCAAACAAATGTAACTTTTCGTTCTGCAAAGATATTTTAAAATATAACACTCTGACAAAGCTGTAAAGTTTATTGCCTGGAGAGAGGAATTTACTTACCCCTAGGTACTCTAAACCTTTACTTACTTACTTATGGCTTTTAAGGAACCCGGAGGTTCATTGGAGCCCTCACATAAGTCGGAAATCTGTTCCTATCCTGAGCAAGATCAATCCAGTCTCTACAAACATATCCCACCTCCCTAAAATCCATTTTAATATTATCATTCCATCTACGTCTCGGCCCCCCCAAAGGTCTTTTTTCCTCCGGGCTCTCAACTAACACTGTATATTTATTTCTTGATTCGCCCATACGTGCTACATGACCTGCCCATCTCAAACGTCTGGATTTAATTTTCCTAATTATGTCAGGTGAACTCTGAATTCTATGTAGGTACATTAAAATACGATATTTTTACTATTACACTATCATGAAGATTGAAGGCTTACATTGATCAAACATTATATATACTATAGTAAACAATTTACAAAATAAATAGGCTGTAGTATTATGAAATAAAATAAATTGCATAACAATACGCAACACTGTACATAAGCATAATAATGTAAATAATGTCTAATCAATGTAGGTCTACATTCTTTATTATAGCGTACGTAATAAAAATAGTGTGTTGTAGTGTACATAGTGTAAGGCGGCGATATCGGATTCGTCATTAATTTGTCTATATATTATACAGTCGTCCGCGAATATCCTTACCTGAGACGTAGTATTTCTATTTATATCGTTTATAAATAAGAAACAATAGAGGTGCAAGAACCGTCCCTTGAGGCACGCCTGATGTTACATTTCCTAGTTCAGAGATTTTTTTTTCCTAGTCTGACATTTTGGGTCCTGTTCTCTAAGAATTTATTCATCCATCTTACTACTCGATTATCTATTGGAAGCCTGATTAGTTTCTCTAAAAGTTTTTCGAGACACTACGTCGAAAGCTTTAGCGAAATCGATCACAATTCCATCTATTCTTCCCCCTTCTTCAACTTCATAGGATAACTCTTGTATTAAAGATGTTATTTGACTTTCGCAAGAGTATCCTGGTCTGAAGCCGTGTTGATTTTTGTTAATCCACTCGTTATTTTCTAAAATGTTGCGAGTATATTGTGTTATTAGATGTTACATTATTTTGGAGATAACTGATGAGAGACTGACAGGCCTGTAATTGTTCGGATCGCATTTGTCTCCTGCTTTATATATGGGGATTATGATAGCCGATTTCCAGTAGTCTGGGATACTACAATTATTATTATTGATATTTAAAAAATTCGGATTAAGTACGGGATCATGATTATGAATTATATTATACAGTATTGCCAAAAATCATATGTTTTTTTTTATTCTGATGTCAGGTAGGTAATAGTCAAAAGTTCAACCAAATTGTTCTGGATTTTCAGCCATATACTGAAGAAACCTCCACCTACACTTCGTAGAGTACAATTTTTTTTATCACACATATCAATTTCTCCAAGATTATAACATTATAGGCCTATAGAATTCTTTTCAAATGTCCCATATGGAAAACGTCAGAGCAAACTTATCAATTCTCAATTTCTGACTTCTCTGCTGCCGTACGTCAAACCTACAATTCTCTATTATTTCTAACATTCTGTCTCATGACATTGGAAGTCCAAATATAGATACATCCCATACCTTAGACAAGTGGTGACCAACTTGTGCTCTTCGTGCAAGAGCATTCTTCGCTGTACATGATCAGTATGCGTGAACAGATCGTCCCAATGCTTTCAATGTCAAAGTCTCTCTTTTTTGTTCGTGAGTGCACACAGTACTTCAAAAGAGCATTTCAGTTAGTCACCATTACCTTAGACCAATCGATTTTTAGTAATTTTGTCAAGACCAATCATCTATTTCTGTTCAAAAAAAAATGTAAATTTCATCTTTTGATACTGTGCAGTCTGCCTTTTCATTCTGCGCTTCATTCTCTGTATACCTCTTGACTGCAGACACAAATTCGTCATTTATAATTAAATGAAATGCACTATACACTGATTCTTCTTAAATGTTTCGAAATGCATAGCGCGTATAGGATGAGATAGAATACGCATATGAACTTCTACCTGATGATGGCAAATAGTTTCACATATTTTTTCACTTAGATCAATTCCGGTGAAATTTCACATCAGCAATATCGCTTTGATCTGGGGTTCATCACTTAATTCAAACACATAAATTTCAAGACCATTTTCACTACCAGAATCATCGGGATTCAGATTTTGAAATTCTATTACTATTTCTTCAATTCGCAGTGGTTTTGGTTTCGAACTTATTTGTAATAGCCTATTACCTGAACTTGCAGTGTTTTCCTTCCATTGCCCTTTTCACATCTGCTTATATTAAATTCTACACACTTATTCATCTCGACTATCATCAATATTACAAATATTCCAGAGCCTCTACATTTAAATCGACGTGAGCCAAGAAGGACTCCTGCCGTCTTTATAGGTATATCCTAAAATTTTACATAATGTAATAATGGATTTTCCTCGAAACTAATCTCATATTATAGTATGACCTAACAAACAAAGTCATAGGTAAAAAATAAAAGGTTTTACTTAAAAGTTAAGCATTTTCCTATCAAGTTGAAAAACTAAAAGAGTATTTTGACTCATACTGTATTTCTAGTGTTAATAGAAAGAGGAACTTACGCTTTTCAACCTATGTAATATATATTTA
Organism: Periplaneta americana; assembly: GCF_040183065.1. Classification (NCBI taxonomy): domain Eukaryota; kingdom Metazoa; phylum Arthropoda; class Insecta; order Blattodea; family Blattidae; genus Periplaneta; species Periplaneta americana. The sequence continues at coordinate 23,273,933 of NC_091128.1, read as the reverse complement.
CTGAACGCAAATAATTCCTTTATTCCTCAACAGAAGCGAATAAAGGAAAATTCTCTATTCATTTCCGTCATTACTAGTTCTCAACTCTTCCAAACACATAACACCACGATAACGGTTGTGGATACCTGTGGATATAAAGTCCATTCAAAATTTGTAGCGATACCTATGACGATAGATATCGATAGGAGATATATATAAGTATAAAAAGCCATGACCAGCTGAGAGATATTAGAATTGAAAGATACTTTTTATTTTAGTAGGTTATTTTACGACTCTTTATCAACAGCTTAGGTTATTTAGCGTCTGAATGAGATGGAGGTGATAATGCCTTGAAAATAAGTCCGGGGTCCAGCACCGAAAGTTACCCAGCATTTGCTCATATTGGGTTGAGAGAGAACCCCGGAAAAAACCTCAACCAGATAACTTGCCCCGACCGGGAATCGAACCCGGGCCACCTGGTTTCGCGCTAACCGTTACTCCACAGGTTTGGAAAAGATGACTTCCCTTCAGTGACGTATAATCTACAACTTAAAGATAACTACTGTATTTTATATTTACGTTACTAAATTTTATGAATGAAAATTGTGAAACGGGATAAATCATATTAATTTTACCTGAGGTAATTTTCTGTACACATAATACGTTACGCTGTACAGTATTTATATAACATTCTGAACTTTTATATCTGAAACATAGCAAATCTACCATATTGTATTCATAGAAATAAAATACATCACATAAATTGCAAGTTTTCTGGTTGTCTAAGAATAATTAAATGGTGACGTACTGTGCGTTCATTGATAGTAGAGGTACCTATCCAGATTTGATCCAGTGACGCGTATCGACAAACGAACAGACAACAGTTAGAAAGAGGCATCCGCGATTACAACACGTTATTCGAAGAGGCTAGTCTTCGCCAGCTGAAACTATGTAGTATGCCTGTATTAAATAAAGTATTAACCTGTTGTTTTCATGAGAAGTTTGTATTTCGAAATATTCACACCGATGATGAAAACGAATGCTGTATGCTTCAAAAGAAGTTAACATACAGAATTATGCTGATGATTAGGGCCCGGATATATATGCACTGAAAATACCTAAAATATGTATGCAAATATGCACTAAAAAGTTTAAAATATGCACTAAAAACAAAACAATATGCACTAACCAAATCTTGCAACTATACTGAGATGGTTTTTTCCAACACTTTGCATGGAAGTAAATGAGGTTTGCTGGGTTCTTCTGGACATAATTTACTCACTATGAAGTTCGCTATGTATCTGCCTCACGAATCTGTTGATTCGTCAACCAAAATCCATACGCAGTTTCCTTCTATGTCAGACCGTATTGAATCTAGGATAGAAGTATGTAGCGAAAGTAAATACTTTTTTCCTAAGAGTGGATTCATCCGGTGTCCTCTGAGTAAGACAATATTTTTGAAGAAACGATCGTAGATGTGGATTATTTAATTTATGCAGCGGAATGTTCTGCATACAAAAGCTTTACAAAAGTCAGCGGAAAATGTACTAACTGCGGACCGTGATTTCGCCTAAGTTAAAAGTACCTGTTGCGGGTTCTTACCCTTTTGATTTGACCAGAGATGTGCAGTTGTTTTCGAATACTATTCTAGTTAAATCTTTTTCTCGCATCTCACAGTCTTCTCACATACTTGACAATACACTATATCGCCGTCACTTGAATAGTCACTATTGCCTGAAATTCACTGTTACATTAAAAAGGATTTAGTGGACTTATCTTTAGGCATTTTTGGTTTAATCTTACAGAACACAGCATAAACTGTTAGTAGAAGAAAACAAGTCAGCAGATTAACACCTGCGGTCCTGTCGACACAAACTTTGAGCTGATACTGCATTGAGAAAGTAATGTAAGAAATTCCTTCTGTGAAAAAGGTCTGCAACGTCCACCTATCCGCATGTATTGTGAGACTGGAAGTATGGTCTCGTTAACATTTTACTTGAAATAGGAAGGCTATTGTGGTGCCAAGGGATGTCCGACATACAAATTTATTACTAGATTTACAGTTCGTTCAGAAATGTCAGATAATTGATCATACATAAACTAAATAAATGCCGAAACATGCACTAACCCTCAAAATATACATTTGCATATTCGCATATGCATTTTCGAAAAATCCGAGCCCTACTGATGATATGACTGTGTTAGCAAGAGAGTAGATTACACTAAGGGACATGCTATTGGGGCTAAATAACAGCTAAGATAGTACGAGATGAAGATAAAAGCAAACAAGACGAATACCAGGGTTATCAGAAGAAAATGACGAAGGTAAACATACGAATTTGAAATGTTTTAGTGGATTAAGTAGAACCTTCAAATACTTTGAGTGTGCTATAAGTAGTAACATGAACTGCTGCCAGGAAGTCAAAACGAGGATACTAATGCCAAATAGATATGTCCTTTTAATAGCAAAAAGAAAATTATCTACGAAACACTGTAAAAAGAACTAAAGAACTAAAGATTATGAAGTACTTCGTGTGTAGTGTGGCATTTTATGGGGTAGGAATATGGATATTACGATAAAACGAAGAAAGAGTGAGTGAATGAAGAATAATAATGAAACTGATAAGGAAGAAAAGAAATAAAATGGCTGGGACAGTGGCTAGGAAATAGCTGCCCACTGAAGAATACACTGGAAGGATTGGTGAACGGCAGAAAAGTACGGGGCAGAGAAGATATCAGATGATAGACAACACTAAGATACATGGTTCGTATGAGGGGGATAAGAGGAAGGCAGAAAATGGGAAAGATTGTAGAGTGCCGGGTTTGCCGTGATGTATCTGCCTTTGGACAGAAAACTATGAATGAATGAATACAGAAGTAATACGTCAAATTTACATCAAGAATTAGAATATAATACACATTTATATGTAGCGGCCGTTAGCATTATTGAACATAAAATAATTCTGAGCAACAATCATATTATTTTAAAAGCATAAGATTTTCTGTACCTACATTTGCATTACGAATGTGGAAATAAATATGAAAATATAATTAATTCGTGGTTTTTTAGTTTAGATGAAAGTACATAAGGATTAAAATTGAACTTGCTAAATGTTTAGGGAAAATGTTAAAATCTTTTCCTAAAATTTAATTGTGAATTATAAATGTTACAATTTTGTATTTGTACAACTTGGGATTTTTAATGCTGTTTACATCGCTGTCATTTTGTCTCATATCAGAACTGTCCGGTGTCCATAATCCGGTTCATTTTCCATGTTTTCAGCACATTTCCTTTTCATTTTCTTCTCTGGCTGACTCGTAAATGTACCCTCTCCATTGCAGCATTCGTTTGAATGATACGTATCTCATCAAGTCTATTCAATATTTCCATCAGGAAAACTCCCAGCTCACATCCTACGTCCTCCACAATTTTATTCCTCCCTACGTTTCCATTATTAAAAGTAAGAACTTCTTCACATTTATTCATTTAAGAACAGATAATGACACAAAAGTGGTATTCAGTTTCATTCATAGCTACTCTCATTGGGGTGTTGTGAACTTTCAATAATGCATTTCTTTAGTAGATCTGGATTAGACAGGAACTGAAACGTTTTCATGACAACATCAGAGAGGCTGTGGTCATAATTATACAGTTTAATCTGTAATTCTGTTGTCTGTAACTGCACCGAGTCGATTCTTTATCTCTCTATTAGGACAAAAGTCGTATCAGATGACTGTCATCTGTTGATAGTTCATTAAAGTAAATGATCAAACAGGGCACTTTATTTGTATAACTTATACTTAACGTTTTCTGTCTTGGTTTTCTGACTTTAAGCCAGAATCCTATTAGCCACGTTCATCTCGTGTAAACTAGCAAAGCGATTTTCTATTCTAAAGCTTCATAGGAGTAGATTTCATGTTTTCTGTTAACTTGACATGTATTGTAACTTCTCAGTTTTGCAATTTGGTCCATATTGTTCAGTTTCTTGTAGAAACCTAAAAGCACTTCACTCGCCTATATACTTTAAATACTAAACATATTTTTTGAAGTGTGCGACCAAAAATCAACTTCATGCCAGCTGGCTCCATTCCACTACAGGAACATGAAGTAATTTCTACAGCATGTAGTTGTAGTTCAATGTTCTTTTTGCTTTTCTTTATCTATTGTGATATGTCCTTTTTCACATGACATTCATTGCAGTATTTGCTCATAACTTGTATATCCTGATCCTTACCCATGTCACACTAATGGCTGTTGATACATCATAGAGGAAGATATCGTTGGTTTCCTCCATAACTTTCTACACAGCATCTGACATGTTCAGCTCGCACACAATTTGTTAAGCTTTCAGGAGGTACCGTCAATTTAGTGTAGCGAAGAGGTGAGTGAGGTATATTCATTATGGCACAAAGTACTCGTATATTTCTTCCTTCCCTCCACACACCAATACACCACATTCCATACACTAATATCTAATCTGATTCATGATACCTTTTTACTTCTGCAGAATTTTTAAGTGGGTAAAAAAATTCATAGTTATCATTAACAACATGTGAAGTACAGCCATACTGCCATCATAGAACAATGATTATAGCTATTTCAGCACCAAAATATGAACAGTTATAAGCGTTATTAATTGCTATAAATTAATACCAATTAGCATAAATCCACTCTTCTGTTCATCACTACATAGATCCGGAATTTCATCACTTATCCTTACGTGTATAAGTTCAAAGAGATTGGTTTATGTTTCTAACACCGACATTGTGTTCAACTTTCCTAAACACTATCACTGATCTAGGTATTTTAACATATTAAACCACTATTTAAAATATTAGTAAGATATTAATAAAGAACGCAATTCGTAAGAGCTGCAATACTAGAGCACGCACTTGTGACAATGTGGTACATGAACCAAAATAATTACATACCGTACCTTACGTTACTTGGGAAATAAGGGATTAAGGAGGGTGCTGATATCGCCATGCATTTTCTTGTCAATTTATTATCCAAGATTGTAAATGTTATTATCCAAGACTGTCAATAAATGAGTCGTTTATTAAGTATAGCGACACTGTAAAAAATCTTCGATTAATAATGGAAGAGATCTAGACTGGAATAGTCAAGTAACTCACATCTGTAGGAAAATATTTTCATTGCTCCACTCTTGCGAAATTGTCTCCCTCTTCCCATAAAAAAAATGTTGTTCAATCGCTAGCCATGCCCCATTTTGATTATTGCAATTCTCTCTTGACAAATATAATTGTCAATTTAATTGAAAGACTACAAAATGTTCATAATGTGTGTGGCCGCTTCATCTGTAATATTCGTAAATTTGACCCTTTTAACGCCATCTTTTCAAATTATTATGGTTCCGCCTATAGGAGCATGGAACAGCACATTCCCTATCTGTTCTGTTCAGAATATTACTCACTTCTACCCTAAAATATCTCCAGCATTACCGTGTTTATCAAGCAGAGATCCATCTGTATAAATATGAAGCCATTCAGATTTTGGATATCTCGTACAAATGGTTTCAATAGCTAATGATTTTAAATCTGATTGGTAGACGTCATGTTTCACAGTGATGTATTGTATCAGATCATTTTCAAATTTAATTAATTAATTTTATTTCATTATTAATAAAAATAATAAAATAATAATTTTAATAATAATAACAATAATAATAATATTATTATCATAATTGGCTTTATCATTCCTGAGATGGCTTTTTAGCGTCACTGACAAGTTGATAATTACCTTTTCTTCTTCTCTTTTTCTATTTCAAGCTATATGCTCTTAAGCCTGTTTCGGCTCCTTTATATTGCCGCCATCTTTTTTATGGTAGATCAATACTTCTATTTTCTGTGGGAGAATATTCAGCAACCATTTTAGGTAGTCTACTTTGGTATATTCGTTGTATGTGTTCCACCAATTTTACTGATATTGAACAACAGCATCCACAACACTGCGGATCACCACATTTTGTCTAATTGTATTATTTCTTATTCGATCTAATCGTATGACTCCTGAGACACTTCGGAGAAATCTCATTTCTGCGGCCTGCAATCTACTTTTATCCTTCTCCATCATGGTCCAAGTCTCATCTTCCATAAAGGCCTGCAGATATTGCCATTACTTTATGTACTTTGAACTGGGTGTCCTTTCGTGTTTTACTACGGAGTGTTCTTCTAATGGTGTCGCACTTATTATTAAATCTAGATGTATTACGGTTAATATCAATTTCACCCATGTACGATATTTAGCAACCCAAGAAATTACATTTATTTAATGGTTTAATAACATATTCTTCCGTTACTACCTTAGGTCTTACAAGTTTTTTTACCTATAATGGCCATTACTTTAGTTCTTTGTTTTAAAAGTGAGATTCATTTCTTTATAACTGTATATAATTCAAATACTTCTTTCTGCAATTTGTTTCCGTCGCTTGACAGAATTAGTTGGTCAAAGGGCAACATAATTTTTTGTTTCAAAATTTCATTTTCTACAAAATGTTCTCATATAGGAAACTTATTTATTTGTATTTTCATATCCCTAAAGGCTTCGTCCAGGTCTAAATTAAATGATGGCGACAAGATGCAGTCTTATCTTACTCCTAAATTATTTTATCCGTACATATTTTCCCCTGTTTTGATTTGTAACAAATTTTGGAGTTCATTCACTAGTTTAGGGATATCTCTTTGTGTCATTATTTGCCAAAGTTTCTCAATCCTAACATTATGAAATGCTTTTTTGGTAGTAAATAAAAAGTACGTGAAGTTCTGTATTAAATTCTTTAGATTTTTCTAGTATTTGTTTCAAAACAGTATCTTCCTGTTCTAAATCCTGACTTTGTCCAAGAGGGTTGTTTCTATAATATTTTCTAGCCTTTTTGTTATTATTTTTGGGTATATCTTATATGCTTCGTTCAGCAGACTAATTCCTCTGTAATTAGTGCACTTCATCCTGTCTCCCTTTTTTAATATAGAGATGGCATTCGCTATTCTCCACTCTTGTGGCATTTTCTTATGTTGCCAGCATTGATTTTAAAGATTTAGCAATCTTCGTTTCATTTCTATAGGCACACATTTAATTAGTTATACTGCATGTTAATACTGTCTCTACCAAGAGTTTTTCTGTTCTTTGATTTCTCTAAAACGTCTTGCAGTTCAGATATTTCTATTTTATCAATTTCTAGATAATAATGAATTAGGCCTATTTGAGTATGTTCTTATGTTTCCTCAGTTTTCGTTGTATGAGATGAAGGTGACGATGCCGGTGAAATGAGTCCGGGGTCCAGCACCGAAAGGTACCCAACATTTGCTAATATTGGGTTGAGGGAAAACCCTGGAAAAAATCTCAAACAGGTAGCTTGCCCCGACCGGGAATCGAACCCAGGCCATCTGGTTTCGCGGCCAAACGCGCTAGCCGTTACTCCACAGGTTTATTGTATCTCTCTATTCTCTTTTAAAACACTGAATTCACTCTTCATCTGATATTACTTCAATATCTGCTTTATCTTATTCTGTTTTTTTTTCTTTTACATTGGGAAATTTAATTGAAGTGAATTTTATTATGACAGGCAGAGTAACTATCTCATTCCCCCATGTTATATTGCTACCTATGAACTTCATTAGAACCAGGTAGGCCCTACCCAGCTTCGAAGCCGTTAGCCCTGTGAACTTACAGCATATGAACTTACAGTATCTTATTCTGATTGAGATGTTTAATCATTTTATGTTGATTATCTATATATCGTGGATTTCATTTCAATATTTGCGATATACCTTTTCTCAGCTTTCTCTATGGGCCACTGTAACTTTCTTTTTCTCTTGAGCAGAAATGTGTTTGTATTACAATTTTCTTTTTACTCAGATGCTTCAATTAAAGTAATTTTCTTTTGTTCCAATACATTAAGGGAACGATAGACATGTTAAAAGAATGACGCATTTTGTCAGCTGGATTTCGGGGTTCAGAGCACATCGAGTTTTCATTGTATTATTATCATAATCATAATATCTACTCTACAGTATATGTTACGTGCCATAACTTTCACAGAAAATTTTCCAGAGAAGCTTCATGAGTCTTACAAAATTGAATTATTTCTCCTTCAGCAGAAGTAAAGATAACTGTTAAAGACTCTTACATAAATTCATCCTGAAAAGAGCTTTTGGCTGTTAGTGTTTTAACCAGTATTCCATTAGTCTAGGGAAATTCCAATTCCATACGTCTGTGCTACGAGAGAATAAAGGGAGATACAGCAAAGTACCATTATATTTCGCTATTAGTTTCCTTCCTCATTTTCATCGTTAGGTATAAAGCGTATAAGCCTCTACTCTATACAGTAACTGTATCACCTCGTCTAAGCATCTTTCTCCAATTCCTTCTCATCCTCCACGTTGTTGCGAAACTCCGTTGGCAGTACATATACAATAGAGAACACGATACTCCACTTAGGTCAGTGCGAAGTTGAGCTATAATATGTACTATTCCAGTCTTCCCGTCTGCCAGCTAGACTACTTGGTTGCACTTGCGGCTCCATCACGCATTCTAAATGCAAACTATCGGCCAACTGTCTGGGTACATCTCTCTGCCTTCCAAAATATGAAATTAATCATGGGGTAGAGCAACTTAGAGACACAACAGGCCTATTTCTCTGTATAATATATTCTAGGAACATCTGAAATGAGCGCTTCAGGAGAAATAACAGTCAGGTATGAAGAGAGTTATGGTTTTATTGTTGACTGACATCTGACGAAAGATTTTTGTGTCTTAATGAGGATAAGGCAGAGCTTTCCAAACTGTGGAACTTGCTTTATTGGAGTTTCTGAAAGAGGCCGCGATAAAGTAAACATTAAAAACCGAAAAATAAAATGTGGATAGATAGTTTTTAAAAAGATAAAAATCAATACGCAGAAACATTAATTAAAATCTGCATTATCAGATATTTAAAAAATTAAAACTGAGATATATAAATAAATAAACATATGACAAAATAAGTAAACAAAAGCAAATAATGAGTTAAAATACAAAAAACTAATTTAAATAATCATACAAACAAAGGATGAGTAAGTAATAATTTACATTAATTTGAAGTTACAGAGGAAATTTAAGCCATTTGTAAATAAACACAAATACTGCAGTGAAATACACAACGCAAATGAATGAAGGGGATAAAGGAAGCAAATTATGAGTTAAAGCCTAAGTAAATAAAAATATGAATATGACAGTTTAAAATACACAGATTAAGTAAACTCGAAAAAAGTGAATACCTTTAAATATGAGTAGATCAATAGGAAGTTTCTGGAGATATAAAATATGAATGTAAGTTTACAGATTCAAAAAGGAACCGAAATTAAACATAACAGATGGACTTAAAAGCAACGGGTAACAAGTGTGTACCTAAGTAATTTGAATACTCAGTCGTAAACAATTAACTTATCTTCTATCTCAAGGAATTGCGCAACTTCATAATTAATAAATTAATCAATCATTTCAATCTTCAAGGTTAGAATTCTCATAATGCTAACGAATCTTCATGTAACTTAAAGAAGTGAGCTTTTAAAAAGGCCCTTGTTCTCTGTGATCAGCTTATGAAAATTAACTATCGGAGGTGGACAATTTCGGAATTCGCCTCTCATTTTCCATAAATCTTAACTACAGCACTGTTTAAAATTGACGTAGACCAAAATTACAGTACTGTAAAGTCTATAGAAGCTGCCAACTAAGAGCTAATGGATGTTGATAAAAATCAGAGCAATTTGTGACGAATTCCTCAGTCCATAGCCACTCGGGATGAAACGTGAATTTTGATCGCAAAAAAATAAATAAGGAAAGCAAGCAACAATAGATGATGTAATTGCAGGCATGTTTCCTTATCTAAAGTAATTGAAACAGTCATTTCCGACCGAAAACCTTATGCTCACTGTTTTTGGGATAGAAGAGCCTTGTTGTTAATGCATTCTCGGAGTGAAAAACTACAATATTAATGCAGAGACTTAATATGAGACAATGAAACTAAAAGACATGGTCAGTTAAGTTCTAGCGCAGACCTTTGTACGATAACACACGCCCTGACACCGTATGATGCACACTTTGAAGTGGTAAAACTCCGACCTTGTCTCCTCTCCAATGACTACAAACTTCTTCCTTCAAACAGCTTGTACGAGAAAACTCACAGAATTTTGTCTACGAAGAGGACTCGAAACAACGGTGAAGAATTGACTATCTTCATTGTCAGGCAATATTCACTGATAAAGATATTTAAATCTCGTACCATGCTGGGAACAAATTTCTCAGTTATCATGTTGACATGGAGAAGTAAGATCTTGATAATATAAACAATTTATTTTTCATTTTGATTCTGTTCATTTTGACAAGATCTTACTCCCCAAAACACCTAAATAGTAAACAAGTAAACGAAATGGAAAAGTTAATCAATAATTTAAACAACATAAATGTAATTCATTGAATAAATAAATTGATAAGTAAGTAAATAAGTTAGAGAATTAAATACAATTAAACAAAACAGTATTCTATCCAATAACGAAACATAAGTTAAGTTTCCACAAGATCATCTTCAGACTTCTATCCGCAGTATATTATCAAAGTTCTCTCCACATCAGGAACTTGTAACAGGAGTATTGCTAGACGTGATGGCGTGTTCAGTTCTTGGCAGGAAATCTGTGAGATTTTCGCAGCCTTACCAACAATGTTACAACTTACTACCCGTAGTCAGCTGTATGTACTGCAAACAGATACGCGCCGAAGCACTTTGTCTGCAAGTGTAATTTAATTTAACTCTCTAGTCTGAAACAGTAGACTATCTTCAGTTTTTACAAGTTTCAATTTCTTGACCTTGTTCATCATATTCATAAGATATCATGACCACGATTGTACATAAATCCAATCGAAACAATTGTCACTAAAATAAGCTCGACTTCTATCCTAGAATATAGCCTACTTATAATTATTCATAATTTCTTATTGGACTATTACTCCATTGTCGCCTTGTTAGAGTTCATTATTTTCACAACGGATGCATTAAAATATGAAGTTAAATGGATAATTACGTCATAATAATAAAATAAATCTATATTATTATCGTACAAGTGTGACATGTATAGCAATCAGAAAGGTCCCACACATGTTTGATTTAAATAATGATAATCATCCAGATATGAACCCAAAGCCTGATTTTTAAACCCAATAAGATTTCTTTTTTTTTTTTTTTCTACTTGAGATTCCCAGCGCTGAATCCCGGCTGGGGCTGTTACCATGTTTATCGATGTCAAAAACAAATTTTATTCAACTTCATTTGTTTTAAAACAAAAGCAATCCATTATTTAATTCCAAAAGTAGTCAATTAGTTTTTTCTCTCAACTGTATTTTCTCAAAAACGGAATTGACATGACAAGACCAATTATTGGAATAAAACAGCGGTGGAATGAACAGCAGTATCCATTATACAGAGTGAACTGAATTAATGTCAAAGGACTTCAGTATTCATAATATGTTTAGAATTGATCCATTAAAAGAACTTATGTCATTAATTGCAGGATGCTATTCTTTCAAATATTTCACACAAAAATATTTAATACAATTTTGCTCGTTTTTACTTGCTTCTCGAGATAAAAACTGTTTCATATGAAACATTTCGTAGCGTATTTAGGGAAATCCATCGATTTAATTCCAAATATGCTCAGTAAATTTAAGATAACAGTGTATTATGACAACAAATGATTGAAAGAATTGTATAGTTTTGTACTTTAAATATGGAGAATTTTTTTCCGAACAAATGTAACTTTTCATTCTGCAAAGAAATTTTTCAATGTTACATTTTTTGGAATCAAATTTCTGCAAAGTACAAAAATAAAATTCCTTAAATCCTTTATTATCATAATATAGTTCTCTCTTAAATTCATTGAGCATAGTGGGAATTAAATTAATGGCTTTCCCAAAATACTCTATGAAATATTTCATATAAAACAATTTTTATCTCGAGAAGGACACCAAGAAAAATTTATATTAAACTTTTTTATTTGAAATATCTCAAAGAATAACACACTGAAATTAAGGAACGAATTCTGAGCATAGGCCTATTATGAATATAAGAGTCCTCTACTATTTTCTTCCTCTGAGCTTACATTTCCCGGAAGTTTTACATGATACATTTTCATCCCATGCTACTTCATTTTATTGCGCAGTTGCAACTTTTTCTACAAACATAGTTAATTTCCCACTGAATATAGAGAAATAACGAAAATGGCAAAAGAAAAATTCTGTTCCTTTCTTCTTCTTCTTCTTCTTCTTCTTCTTCTTCTTGACTGATTATGTCATCATGATCTCTAAGTTGATTATGTCAAGTTACTGTCATTAGACACCTTCCGTCCCAATAATTTTCCTCCTTTCAACTTATTTAATATTCATCATTGTCTGTCATATTTTCGTTAGATGAATACACTATGTACGTTTCGTTTATTTTTTTATTTATTTTTTTTTTAATTATAGGAGTGTCGGATTTAAAATATTGTGGGAACCTATCTCACAGTACTTAGACGTCCAATTGCCGATATGTTTTCCGTTTTGGGTATATCTGTTAGGGCGTTCAATGGCATCCAGAAATTACATGGAGTGTAATAATTTCACTGACAGGGTGGCATAGTATAATATTTGGTACTAAATATTTTGTGACTCACTTCGGTACCACGATAGACTCACCGTGTAGCTTCTACAGCCATTGGGGATCCTCCTTCAAATTCACTGTGTATGCCAGGCCGACTCCAAGTTTTCACACCAATCAGAGGGGAGTATATTAATTCTGCAAACAATCCATATAGGCCAGGGACATTATTTCCAGCGTCCCAAAGTAATCCATCATTTAAACTTTAATAAAATCTTCGATTTACCCTCCGGGCAGATTCACCGCTTCCCACTAACTCTTGAAGCACGCATAAGCTAATTGTATTTTTTTCTGTTTTCCTCCGGTAAACTTATATTTTTTATTCTAACGATTCAACCAGTCCTTACATAATAGTTGGCTAGGTTAACAAGGATATTCACGCCTTTCTTGACATTGGACAACACGTTTACAAGATTTATTCCAGAGTCCTTACGAAGCTAAACGCATGAAAGGAAGGGAGGAGAGGGTAGGAGAGGCCGGCTAAATTGAAGGAGCAAGTTCGAACAAGCTGGGTAGATCTGCTTCTTCAAAGCAGACTTTGGTTCTTGTCGAGCTCAACAAACTTGAACGAACGTAGTGCTTGAAATTCACGACAGTAATAAGGACCAAATATTCCAGTTTCATTAGTTTCGAATGATGCTAACAAATTCACCCTTTGCAGAGTATATATTTTTACGTAGGAATTTTCTGACAATATTAGTCTCTTCTTAGGTTACCAAACGTCCCCGTTTCCCGGGGACAGTCTCCAAAATTTTGCACTTTGTCCCGAAAAAAAATCGTCTACAGGTATCCTCGGATTATCAATGCTAATTATTATTAACATTGTTTAATGATCATAGCACATAGCTGTGAGTGAATTTTACTACTGGAATTTTCCACATTCTCATGATCCTACAATCAAAACTTAACGTGAGGACGTAACTGCAGTACAGCTTTCCATATCTAGGTTTATAGAGAAATTGTATTCTGGGAAATAAGGAAAATGAATTCCTTCGTCAATTAAGCAACTTTTGGTATCTTTCGAAAAAATTATTCTTATTCCACAGCAAAATTCTCAGTTTCTCTTGCGAATATTATGAAAATGCTCTTGAATATCTCAGTATAAAGGTTATTCATTCAAAAGAGCCTTTTAGTCGATTAACATAATGGGGATATATAAAAATCCAGAATGAGTTTAGAAACTCTTGAACAAAACTTGCTATCTTATTCAATTTCAACATGACTTGACAGGAACTTGCTACAAAATTGGGATCCAGAGTAGGCCTGCTTAAGGAATCACTGCTATTAAAAATAGAAGTAGTTTAAGTAGGCTATTAGACAGGTAGAATGAATATTTTAGTATATGAAAAGAATAAGTATTATAATTCTTGTGTAAAAAGCCATACTAGTGAATGGCAAACTAACAGTAATGACAAGAGCACTTTCTTTCATATGTTGATATGTTCCCGGAAACTGTGAAAAAATCTGGCTGGTTCTATCCAGAGTGTCATTTTTTAGCTTTTATTGAAGGTACAGAAAAAAGATTTTAGGCTAATATCATTATTATAATTTTTATGTCGTATTTAAAACTATAACTATATCAGAACTGATAGAAATTTCTATACGAAGTAGTTATCATAACAAGGATTGCAGAATTCTTCACGTTCTCCGTTCAATAAGACTGCCACAAGTGCGCTTCAGTTGTTCGAAAATTATTTCCTACACTTGCGTCGATATTTTTTGTGCGTGTTACCGATTTTATTGCTAAGAACGTCGTAAAGTGAAACGAGGCAGACAAGACAACGAGTCAGCATGTTATTCTCCCCATTTCCATTTCCTTTTAACCGTTTGCTTTCATGTTTATACTCTTGTGTCACGCCCCTTAAGTTTTATAGAAACAAGCCCAACACGTCGGATATAGTATTCTGGGGACCTCGACAATTCTTAACTCGATTCCAATATCCGTCAGAGACATGGCACACAATATCACAAGTACCGGTACCGAAAATTTCATTTCCGTCTAGAAATTGGTCTTCAGTTTAAAACAGTAAGTCAGTATTACAAGTCAGGTGGTTGCTATTGAATGATTTCCCGACCGCTTTAAAAGTTCAGATATTTTCTTGTAGCGTTTGTTAAACCTGTAATAATAATAATAATAATAATAATAATAATAATAATAATAATAATAATAATAATAATAATAATAATAATAAATACAATCATGTCACAATGTCCTCCGACGTTTTCCGGTGTCTTCTGATGTCTAGTCACCATTGCTCCTTGTCTGCCCAGAGATATTCTTCCAGTCCTCTCCCTGTTCTTCTAATCTATGTACTTCTTCCCGCCAGCTTCCACGTGGACTTTGTCTTCTTCTCCTGTTAGCTGGTGTCCACTGTAATACTTGTTTTGTCAGTCGTTCTTCTACCATTCTTTGGATGTGTTCATACCATTTTAGTTCTTCATTTTCAATTTCGTCAACAACCCACGCCCATAATATTCCGAATTCTGTTGTTAGGAATACTTTCGAGCTTGCTCTACCAGCGGTACGTCTGCAGTGATCCATTTCTGATGCCTTAATAGTCTTTAATGATCTTTCCTTTAACTGTTATACTTCACTCCCATAGGCCTAATATGTTATTTAGTCAAGTGTCTGAAGACAGGTCTGAACCTCACAAGTGATACCAAGGAGATTCACTTATGAGGCAACTAGGCAAAGAGATAATGGAACACGGTGGCCAGTTCCTTTCCCGCTCTATTGCACACATCGCCGACTAGCTACTGTACATATTACACTAGTCATATGATATATAATTCTAAATAAGATGAAAGAGATCTATCGGAAGACAAGTTGAAAGACAGGGAGTAGATGGAATTTCCATTGACAAAAAAAAAAAAAATCAAAATTTTGAGAGGTGATAGTATTCACAACAGCAAGAGAAAAAGGTCTAATAAACACGCGTCCTAAAATTCAAGTTTTTACGAAACAAGGTCTTTGAATTGGTATTGTAAAAACAGCATATATCTTCTAATGTGAGCTCTTTGCTTGTTTCTTATTTAATATACAATTTCATAGTATCATATCGGATGTGCATTAAACAAAAGTACAATGAGCTGTGAATCCGTAAGACGTAGGGCAGAATGGAAATAACATGGATCATCATCCCATATGATGTTGATGAACAAGTACTCATATCTCGGAAAATATTTATTTTAGCACCCGTGCTTAGTAGATCTTTTTTTCTTGTTTCGATGAACGCTACGTTCTCTCTAAAGAATCAATGCTTTTTTTTAACACCCTGTGTATATGAATTATGAAATCCTTAGCTTTATGGGGAAAATTCCATGGCTATCTCCTGTGAAAGTAATAATAATAATAATAATAATAATAATAATAATAATATTCGTAATAATATTAAAATATTCTCACATCTCTGCTGCATAATAAGGAACATATGAGTTAGTCCAGTGAAGATACCCTGCAAGGAAGAAATTTATATTATCTCAAGTACCGCATACACGGTGATTCAAAAAGGACTATACAACTTTGCAAGCTTATAGAAATTTATTTAGAAAACATACGAAGCTGGTTGCAATGCCATCTGATAGCAAAACTCATCAAGTTTTCACTGACATATAACTTTGTAGTACCTAGTTCTGTCACCGCGTGCGTTACCGTAGTTCATTTCAAAATGGCTGTTTTTACCGGTGCAGAGCAAGCTCGCTACTAAACGCGGCCCTTCGTTTACATTGAAGGACTGTAAAAGTTTTACACAGCTATCACTTTTGCATTAATAATAAATAGTTACAGCTAAGTTCCAACCTTTGTAATCGTATTTAATCAAAACATTTCAATGTTTCCCGTCACGTACTGACAGTTGTTTATGTTTATCACTCTTCTGCGAATTGAATTGATATACTTCTGAAATGTCTTGTATAAACAATTGTGATTAGCGAAGCGAGTATACTAAAAACCAAACACTCTGACCTGTGTTATCTGTAGCGTGTCACAAGAATGTTTACGAAGGTGAATCATTCGTGGAACAATACTGCCGATACCGAGTGCATGTACTTCAGTATTAAAGAGTTGCCCTCTAGATTGGGACGATAATTACTCGTCATTTGGTTGTCCTAGATATGTTGTCCTTCAAGCTATACTCCGCGTCAGTACAAAAATGCATCTGAACTGGAAACACAATCGTCGTACCAACTTATCAAAAATGTCGTACTTCAACATAAAATTGTCGTACCGATGCATTCATCATTTTACTGTGTTTATAGATAGTGCACAAAAATATATTTCACATAACACCCAAAAAAGTGGTTCATAGGTATATATAATTCCACCACAGAACTTTAGTTCCAATTAGGAATATTACTAACTATTGTTGACATTCACAATGACTTTCAACATTCAAACAAATCAGCATCCATTTCTTCATCAAATCAAAATATTACTAATTTTAGTAGGCCTATAGTAATATCCCCAATGACAGCATTCAAATTACAATATCTTCATCGATACTGTCATTTCCATAAGCATGCACGATGACGCAGTCGGGAACAACATTATAATATTGAAAGCCAGCAGAAACTTTATTTTTGGCCGGCACGATGGCAGATATTTAATATCAATCGATGTGGCAGCTGATGATTACATCAAATTAATCCATCTGCAATCGACTCAAACCCGACACCGCTAAAATGTCGGCACGTTTAGACATTTTAATCCTACTGCGGTACTATTACATTGATAAAATACTTTCACTGTTGAGCATACAATGAAGTTAGCATATCTCCAAACTCGTGTTACTTTGTTATAATCGCACCATACACGAAACCTGGAGCTCAAGATGACGAATTATGACTTGCATGACGAGCGTAGTCACCATATTGATTTTCAAAGCATCTTTTACCCCTACATACTGAATGAAGAAAAGTTGTCTAGAAAAGGGACGAATTAACCGTTAGTTTTAATTATAGATCAACATTATAGGTTCCAAAGTAATTTTGTCCTTGTAGTAAAATTGTCGTACAAAATTGCGTACGACATGGAGTTCGGTCGTACCTCGTACAATTAGTCAAAATAGTCTTATGAGTACGACTATAGGCACCGTGCAAGCTCCTCTGGTGGCGACTGTTGTTACTAACTGCAGGACAGCAGCGATAGAGTTGTGCTTGAAGCGTATGAATATACTTAACACCTCAGGTTAAATTATTAGAAATATGGATGATCCTAAAAAGCGGAAAGGTAACGCAAATTGCTGTGTTCTTGAATGTAGTAATGCTTATAGGAACACACGAACCGATATTGTTTTTATTCATTCCCAAAACAGAAAACTGAAGCGCAACGATGCTAATTGTGGCTCCATGCAGTAGCCTACGCAGACAAAAGTAAATAAGGCTACACTGCTTGTAATCATAGTATTATTATATACTAGGCCTGATATAAAAAATAGAATGTATATAGTATTATGTTTATAAATAACCATTAAGTTAACAACAGGAATTTATCATTTAAATTTCAAAAAGTACATAATTACTGAGTTCTTTACATATATATTATGTATAATATTAGCAACAATAAATATTAATATACTTATTTTTAAATGTATTCATATCGATATTTAATTCTTGATTTCAAGTGCTAATGGTTCACGTTGGAAACCAACATCTGCAGCAAGAATTTGCGGTATTCATTTTATTGGGAACGAGATCAGAACACCCCCAAAACTAGTGTACCGTTCCTAGTATTTTCATAAAAGATTACAAGAAAAAGACTGCCTCGTCTCAACTAGCTCCGGAAAGGTACGAAAGAGACGCAAAAAGAAGAAGAAAAGATGAAAATTTGAGTTTTATGGAAGGCGAATGCTCAACAAGTGTTATTTCGAAAAATGAAGTAGCCATACAGGCAGAAGTAAATGAAACCATTCTTAGTCATTTTGTTTTTTCTTTCACAATTGAATTGTGTGAATTGTCTACTCAAGTGTCTATTCCATTACATGCCGAACTGAAGTCACATAAGAAATGTTATGACAAGCATTCAGGAACAGATATGTTTAATGAAATGCAAGGTTTCCGAAATTATTCTACAATAAAATATGAGACAGAACTACCAGACTTAATGAGAGTGACATTTGTGGTTTCGAATATACTGTTAAAATTGCTGCCAATTGAAACACAATCATACCCGTAGAATCATAAGAAATATTTCCAATTCTATTATTTAACCCAAAAATAGCTACCATAGATAGTCGAAACGCCCCAAGATGTAGACCATACATATTATTTTTGCCATTTTTATTAGTGAGTTTCACATCGAAAGCTTTTCGAAAAATTCTGCCCAAGAGTAAGATTAGTAAAGAATATCATCTACTCATATTTTCCAATTAAAATGAAAATTGGATTGTCGTATTCTTCTATGAGGGTGATGTTCGGAGTTAATCGTACAATTATAATTATGATGTATTTTTACCACCACTTTAATGTTGTTGACATCCTCAATGGTTACTTTAATTTTGGGTTTTGGCCTAGCAGAGAAAGTATTCAGGAAACAATGCCTGCAATATTGAAAAATATAGAGTGACAATTAATTGTTCAGAAGTGGAACAGCCACCCAGTGTGGATCAGATGGTGGCCTTCATATCTAAATGCTACCGAGGCAGATCGAGTGACACAGTCATAACAAGTGATTGCGGATTATTGACTTTATTAGAAGGTGGTGATGAAGTCAGATTTTCTCGGAATAATAACAAACCTCTCCGATAAAGGGATCATTGTTGTTACTCCACCGTATCTGCACGATGGTAAATTAACAGCTGAAGAAGTCGAAACTACTTACAGCGTTGCCAGTGTTAGAATTCATGTTGAAAGGTGCATTCAGGGAATTAAAATATACAGTATAACATTTTCCACAAACTATCAATTGAACTGCTTCCGTATGTTGATCTTGTTGTATATTCAACTGTCCAAAGAGAAGTCTGAACCTCATAAGTGATACCAACAAGACACCACCTATGAGGCAACTAGGCCAGAATATCATGGGGTAGAGTGGCCAGTTCCTTTTCCCTTCCATTGCATATATCGCCTACTAGCTACAAATTACACTAGTCAGACTTCATATGCATACAAACAATATTGTTCTTCCTCTGACACATATCGTCAAGTGAGATGTACTGCCTGATAACAGATGTACAAACCAGCCAGAACCTCAATCAGAGGCAGTATGTTGATGATATTGTTCATTATGTGTTGTGTTTTAGAGAATTTGCAGTCGCCCATTATTCAGAAGTGTAATTAAGACTACTTTTATAATTAAATCACATTAAAATACGTAATTTATAGACACATTATACACACATATATTACACACGTCATGACATCAAATATAAGTATATCAATGTTTTCGTAATATGACTGTTCACCCTCATTCAATGGTCTGAAATCTGATTTAAATGCCAAACAAATTCACTGATATTTCAGGAACTTTGTAGTTACATTTTTACATTCCTCTAGCAGTACTGAACTTTCCACTGAGTCTATAAAATAATTAAAGATTGGAGATTGCTGGGTTTGCAGTGAAAGACCTGCCTTTGGGCAGAACACTATGAAACAATGAACCCATTCTTACTAATATTACAACTTTTTATCGACAGAAAGCTGCATATAATTTCTATATCATACATGACTAGTGAATGACTGCGAGCCTGTAGTTAATTAGGAATTGAGACACTGCGTGGCGCCACCAGTACGATTTTGAGACCCATGCACGTTGCCTATAGTCGTACGTATGGCAACACTAATCTGAAGGTTAATCCAATGCCTTGCCCTCCACTCCGTGAGCCTTAAAACTTCGTGCGATGTTGTGAGTGAATGTTATCTCTACCTCAGCCCACGCATATCTTGTATACCTTATTTTATTTCAAGGAGTGCAGTTCGGTGGCTCCTTTGAACACCGAACTGCACTCCTTGAAATAAAATAAGGTATATCAGCATAGATCACGCGGTGTTAAATGGTGGTGCTATATGCGTATAAGGAAAACATCAGTCTTTACCGATAACCATATTGAAAGCAGCGTGTTAATTGTGCAGTGTGATTGCTCTTTTAATTCCTGTATATTGTATTGTTTAATTATTTTTCATTGTTATTCTTCTAATTTCGTTTATTTTTCATTTTGGCAATATAAAGGGTGAGGCTGGATCATCTGCTATCTACAGTACACCAGTTAAAAAACGGAAACAATCTGATTTCCGAAATTACAACAAAAAAAGACTGTTTACAGTGTTGTAACATTCTTAAAGATCTTGCGGAAGATCCAGAAAAAATTGCCACCATTGATCTTAGAAAATCTCAAGATCTGACTGCAAATATGTGTGAAATTTCTAAACGAAATGTAAACAAGGTTTCGAGAAAGAGCTAAAATCTACAGAACATCTTGTGAAAATTTCTTCTCCTAGGAAAGCAATCAAACAACATCGTCATGTGACAGAGATCTCAATGACTTCGATAAGGACATGTTGCTCCGTTGTATTGCACTGAGAATGAATATATTTCGTGCAGGTATATTCCAGTGAATACATTTTATCTTTCCACTCTGCATGTGGACAATCTGCTGCGCTGTGCTCTGCCGTTTCCGCTCTACGTCCGCGAGCGTGGAAAGATAACATTTATGCACTATATATTTAACCCATGGGCCAATGTTTTCCTAATGGGTATATTTCTCATTTATTCAAAGAACGGATATATTTTATTGAGATTAATCTATTTTGCGCACTCATATTATACGAGTATTTAACATATTATATGGATGAGTATCTCGAAAACATATATTTCCGATTTTAAAGAATGAATGCATTGTACTGGGGATTAATCTATTTTGTGGAAACGTATATTAAACATGTATGAGTCAACGTTTGCATAATATGCATATTTCTTATATTTTAATGAACGGCTGTATTAAACTATTAAAACATTTTATTCAGATATATTATACAGTATTAAACATAAGGGGTCAATGTTTTCATAATGGGTACATTTCTTCAAGGACGGTTAAATTGTACTGGGGATTTTTCTATTTTATGCAGGTGTCACTTTTTTAGAAAAATATATATGTCAATGTTTTCACTCAGGTATATAGCACTCTGTGCATGAAGTTCGCAGGGAATTCTCATTCCGTAAACATCTTATGACTGAACCAAAGCGGCAACTATGAATTGACCTTGAAGTGCATATTCAATTGAAGCAGACTATAATCTTCTGACTTGCAGTTTCCTGGACTATGGAGCTGTTATACACGTACCCCAGTCGCCATACGTATGAATCATACATCGGTCTCAGATGGCGATTTCTCGGAGCTGTGATTTAGGAACTACAGTCACAGTCGGAGCCAGTGACAAACCTAACACAGCGACAACTTCACAGGTTTCTAATCACACCTCATCACTATACCGGTTTCCGACAAATATACAGTATATTATTATTATTACTATTACTATTACTATTACTATTACTATTACTATTACTATTACTATTACTATTACTATTACTATTACTATTATTATTATTATTATTATTATTATTATTATTATTATTATTATTACAACTTTATATGTTTGTTTTTAAATTGTCGTGAGTACATTTGTTGAATGATTTATTTTTGTAATTTGTATTTGTTTTTTATTTTTTATTTATTTCTAATCTTTTGCCTTTCAAAAGTGAGGTGCAAGACTTACTCGAGGACGCGGAGTATGTGAGAAAATACAGTATGTATTTAATAAAATTTACATGTTGCTGTATTTGGGTAAGCAAGGTATAGGTTTTAGTAGTCATAATGAATGTTTATTATTTCATTATGTATATGTATATATTTGTCTCTTTTATGCATCTGGACACATTCCTATGGTCTTAATAAGAATTACATATTTATGCCTTAGTTCCGTGGTTCCCAACTTGTGTGTCGAGTGTGTCGCGCAGTCTCATGGAGTTGTTGCGAAATTTTGGAATTGAAAAATAAATTTTATGCCATCCAGAAAGTGTCTTTATAAACCATTTTTATTTACAACGCACTCTTTGACATGGTATATTTTATTTTGAGACAGACTTCACCAATGAAACGTGAACACCTGCAACAATGCTGAGTTTAATTTTTCCGCCTGATGATAATTCGAATGAAAGTGAACACTTGCAACAATGCTGAGTAATTGGTTTATTATTTCCACTTAGTTTACAATCGTCCGAATATATTAGTCAGTTTCGGTACATACTGTACTACTGTGCGTGTGAGCCGGTAATAGTGCGACTATTTTATAAAAATGCTTTATTTAGATTTTATCATGGACAAAAGTTTAATTCCAAAAATATAATCTGAATCAAGTTCTGGGTCAGATGACAGCAGTGCTAATTCAAATAATGTGAGCGAAAATTCCCCGCGTTTCGTTAATATAGTGATAAATACTTGTAATATGGTTTTACTTGGCGTGGAGATGAATATAAACAGAATCCCTAAATACGGAAATGTTTTATAAAATCAGTCGATGGTGACGAATAAACTAAAAATACATTTAGAACTGCCGTTTGTAACGTCATAATTATGTGAATCAGCAATTTATACCATAAAAATTGTGAAATATAAACAAAGGAACAGACTGCTGCATCTTGAAGATGATTTGCGTGTTCGCCTGTCAACCATAAGGCCACGTATAGAGAAACTCTGTGCAATCCACAAAGCGCAGACTTCACATTAATTGAAATAGGTGAGTTTTCGTAAACGATAATAAAAATCTTCTATTCGACGTCCAGCATAGATAGGTTGGGAATTTTTTACACATACCTTTGTTATTCCTAATGTCAACCAAGTTGCTGTTATTTATTTATTTTTTTTTATTGCGTGTTAACATCTACAACACTAGATATCCGACACTAAATAGAAGTTATCAGTGATTATTTTCTTGCGGAACGCGCTGGAACAGCGTTCCGGCACTTTTTGTTGGATTCATCATGGAACTGAAATATGTGTGAATACCTACGTTTTAATATAATTTTTCTTTGAATTCCGCTTAGACCTTGAAAATCTGACTTGGACGAAAATGAGGATAAAAACGACAAAATTCGTGTGCAGTGAACAGTAATCTTCTCCCCGTCCGACATATAATATTTTACACAGAGTTCCATAATTTTTTTCAGAAGAAAAGTACTGGTTGTTATTATGTTATTATTAATAAAAACAAACAAGTATGTCGCGATATCGTGGGCTTCAGTAAAGTGTGTCGTCAGTCAAAAAAGTTTGGGAACCACTGCCTTAGTTTATTTTATCATTCTATTGTGCCTTCCAATGAAATCGATCCATTTTCGTCTACTTATGTGCATATCCACAATTTGTTTCATTTTCTAACTAATAAATACTACGGGAGTTCACGAGTTCAGCGCAAGAGAAAATTTTACCTGAACTGAATGCATCAGTTGAGTGCGGCGGTCAGTTATAACACGAGACGCAGCAATTTCCCTTTCCTATTTGTAGAAACGTAGAACTCTCTGTACATTGATAGGTATGGTTAAAAATGCTGCTCTCGTAAAAATGCTCGTACTGATAGATAGGTACTTGTCAGTATTTAAAATGCTTATACCGGTAACTTGGTACCGTACTTGTCAGAGCTTAAAATATTTGTTGCAGTGCCATATTGGATTGTTTAATATCTAGTTCACTTTCTTGGATAATAGTAACCACTCTCTGTAGGGAACCAATTCTAGTAATATTTCCGCGTCTATATCTACAAAGTAATTCTCCTGTATAAGTACTGTTTCCTCCTTTTATATGTAGGATTGGCTCTAACAGTATTCCCGTTGTCATTCATTTTAATATATGTGCTAGTTTGTGTCTCAATAATGGCTTGAAGAAACAAATATATTGTATATGAGGGTGAGCACAATTAAAATTCACAGAGAACGCTTTGTGGAACGCCTCACATGCATTATTAGTTCTGTCTGATGTAACAGTATCGGAAGCCCATATATCAGGGAGAAATAACGAATCCAGTTTTATGAAATTTGATACCAAATAATCAGGCCAGGCTGTGATACTTCTATTAAAGGTTGGTTGATAACTAAATCTTGAACAAATGCATCTCCGACTTCATTTGGAAGAGAAAATGAAAGACCAAAAACTCAGTGAAACCATTTACAGTTGTCAATATTGTTACCTTTATACTCATTAGAAAGCCCCTAGGACTGGATTTTTCCCCACCAAGCCTGACTTACACTACACACAAATTTTCTCACACGCTACGTGTCATCAGTAAACCTAAGGAAAACTGACCAACGCGCTGAACTGATGTATACCCAAAACTTACTCCGCGCTCAATTGATGCATACCGAAAAGTAACTCCGCGCTCAATTGATGTACACCCAAATACTGCATATGATTGGCCCAGAATTTTTATGCATCGCATTTTTCCATTTTTATTCTATGTTGTCCTTCTTGTTTAGTTTTCTTCTCATCCTTCAGTGTAAAAATTTTAGAGCCACAAGAAGGAACTGACAAGAATGTACGTAGGGTTATGCATCTCACATATATTCTCACTCCATTATTACTTCATCACTATCTCACCTCAACATCGGGATAGCCCCTGTAGTTTGTAGACAGTATCGATATCGGAAAAGGTTTTGCAGTCGTGGAATAACAAATAAATTGGAAGCGGGGAATAGCAGACAACTCCTCCCCGCGATAGGGTGCCGTCGCATCCACAACCCTCATGACCGTGACGCCGCGAGGACAGCGCCCACGTAAAGTACTGACGATGAATTTTATCGCTCTTCGTTCCACCAGCCCGCCTGGAAGTTGTTGGTAATTATTTAGTGACATATTTATGGCAGCGCTATCAGCCCTCATCTAGAACATTTCTTCGACCCACAACACGCGCTGATAATGGCTGTAATCAATACAGGCAGGCCTCAATTCCTGTGACGTCACCCAATTCAACACGTTCCAATTTTGTTATATAAATGTCAAGTCCACTGCCGCTCATGTCAGCAAAATGAATGAATGAATGCATTAATTAATTAGTGTACCTATGTATGAATGTATGTATATATGTATGTATGTATGTATGTATGTATGTATGTATGTATGTATGTATGTATGCATGTATGGTTTGTTTTCTCTTGGAGAGTACTTATACAGAGTGGGTGAAAAATGTGGAAAATTGCTTATACTTATAACTTTTGATTTTTAGTTTTATTGAAAATATTGCATTCTATAAGAGTTGTCAGAAGTAAATGAAAAATGTTCCAGATGTTTGTAAAATATTAGTTTTAATTTTGTGTATGGTATGGAGAACTGTGTATTTTATTAACATCATATATACATAATTGAAGACCTCCCGAAATAAGGGTATAACAAACAAATCTATAATACACGTTTCAGAAGAAAGGAAAATAATTTCAAGAACACATTTCAT
Source organism: Periplaneta americana (assembly GCF_040183065.1). Taxonomy (NCBI): domain Eukaryota; kingdom Metazoa; phylum Arthropoda; class Insecta; order Blattodea; family Blattidae; genus Periplaneta; species Periplaneta americana. Next base: position 23,247,843 of record NC_091128.1, on the reverse strand, counting down.
TAGGGCTATATTTACTAGCAAAACCATTTGACAAATCAAGAATACAAGTTCATTCAGTCATTCGATGCAGTAATTTATTGTTATAGGCCTAAATGAATGATGCGAAATTAGTTTTTCCACCTAAGTCACATATATAAATTAATTTGATATTACATCCTTTTCCGGGGAGGTCTTCAATTATTATAGGTACAAATTTGAGGGGTGAGTAGAGGCCAATGGAACAAGATAAAAGTCCTAATAACTATAGGTCCGGAGACCTGCCGTTTCCGAAATTTATCGGGTTTTATTATGCTTTGTCAGTACAGGTGTTCTTGGGTAATATAACATACAATATACACTGGAGGAAGAGAGCATTTAACATGTGCTCAATATGACCACCGTTCATGATAAGGCAGTCATCAGCACGTTTCCTCATTGACAATCATGCACATTCCAATATCCCTGACGTGTGCCAATGCGTTGACAACCATTGACAATATATTCCTGTAGTTGGTTAACATTGTCAACACGGCTGGGATACATAAAAATATTTGAAATATCTCCAAACTATAAATCCAGAGGATTGATGTCGGGGACCTGGGAGGCCGATACACCTGTTGTGGAAGCTTGTGTGTAAGAACTGTCGAACGTTCAGATGAAAGTGAGTTGGTGATCCGTCATGCTTATACCACAGCAACTGCCTTTCCGAAAGAAGCAGATCATCCAAAAGGAAAAATGCCGGGTAATAAATGAGGTTGCAAATGTACGAGGTGTGATCAGTTGATGACCACTGTGATAACATATCTCGGAAACGGTTGATATCCAGGCCTATGTTTATTAGAACATTTTGTCTTGTTTCGTTGCTCTCTAGTCACCTGTGTATGCCTGTGTACTCAGCCAGGTTTCCCTCCGTCCATGAGCTCCTCGTTGTCATTGAAGCGCTGAGTGGCTAACCGGTTCTTCATCTTAGGAAAGAGGTGGTAGTCGCTCGGCACTAAGCCTGAACTGTAGGTGGATGGTTCGAAAGTTTCCCATATGTACTTGTCCAATAAATCTTTTGTGCATGCAGCAATATGTGGCCTCGCATTGACATCGAGAAGAATGACACACTTGAAGAGCAATCCGCGGCGTTTGTTTTGCATTGCTATCCGAAGCTTCTTTAGCGTTTCTGTTATTGTGGTCCCAGGCACCACAAACTCTGTCAACAATTCTCCTTTTTGATCACAAAAACTGTACCCATCATTTTTCGATTCGAGAATGTTTGTTTGAAATGTTTTTTACTTCTTTGGGGATTGAGTGTGCATCCACTGCCTTGATTGTTCTTTGGTCTCAGCATTCACGAACTGAACCCATGTCTCACCTCCTGTCACGAATTGTTGATCACCATCATTGTGGTAACGCTGAAGGAACATTAAGGCCGAGGTCATTCTCTGAGATTTATGCTAGTCAGTGAGATTTTTCGGCATCCATTGTGCACAAAATTTGTGGAAACTTAACCTTGCCGTAACAATTTCATAGAGACTTGTCCTTGAAATATGTGGGAAATTTTCAGAGTTCAGAAATTGTGAAACGACGCCTTTCACGCAGTTTGTTCAATTTCTTGAACGAGTTTATCAGTCACAATTGAACATCTTCCATTTCAGATATTCGTCAATAATGATTTCTGAATATTTAACGTCTGAAGATTCATTCATAATTGGATAATTACATCTAATTGCGGAACAACCAAAATTTTGTAAACCTGGAATTTACAATAGATAGGTTAGATGAATACTATACATATATTGTTTATAGTTACAAAATTTATTTATTTTTATTATATTTGCGTGTAAGTTGGTGCATCCCGAACAGGCTCGAGGGGCCACCGGCGTAGCTCAGTCAGCTGAGTCGTTTGCCTGCCGAACAGAAGTTGCGCTCGGGCATGGATTCGATTTCCGCTTGGGCTGATTACCTGGTTTTTTCCGAGGTTTTCCCCAACCGTAAGGCGAATGTCAGGTAATCTATGGCGAATCCTCTGCCTTATCTCGTCAAATACCATCTCGCTATCATCAATCCTATGGACGCTAAGTAACCTATTAGTTGATACAGCATCGTTAAATAATAAGTAGAAAAAATAGGCCCGTTCCTTTAGAATTAAAACCAATTTAAATATTTAGCCTCTGTTCATTTTGCATTTAAGTTGTTACATATATATTTTTTATTTTCTTTCATACTTATATTTTTGCCACCCAATACAATAATTTCTTCTCTTGATTTGTCATATTAGGTTTCTTTCTACGTTTCTGGTTAACATTGGTCATAACTTTCGGTCGGTAAACTATTTTTACACACATAACCTATATACAATCATAAATTCGTTAATTTTTTTATAATGAATTTGCAGTTTCCATGGCACTAATCAATTGTTTCCCTCTGTTCTTACCATGCTTCATTATGAAAAATGTATGGATCAAATGCAGCCCGAAACGAAAACTTAGTTTTTGTAAACCAGGATATTAAATGGTGTTGAAAATACAGAACTGGGTGTTATCCGTGATAATGGTATTACTAGAGTTTTAGAAAGATAACAGCAAAAGTTACTGTCGTTGGTGAATACGGCCATTAGAGATAGATTGATGCATTGTTTGGCAGTGAGTGAAGGCAATTTTGAATAATATTTATGATTTCATACATTTTACTATCTCAACAATTAAAAAAAATAGAAGTGGCATTTAAAATACAGGCTCTTGTACATCTGTAGAAAATGAAGAATTGTTGATTTACAGATATGTGAAAATTTAAAAATTAAAAAGTTTTGAGGAATGTTTCCTACTTTTCACTCACCCTGTGTATAATTAGACTGTATATATTTATATATTTATTCATTCATTTATTTAAGACTGTATAATTTACTTTCTACTGATTCTGTCTGCACCATGTTTATATTTATTGTACAGTTCACATTATCTAGTACACAAATCGATGGAATATTATTTCTATCTTTTGTTTATTCATCTCTTTGTTCATAAATAATAAAAATAAGTTGTTTTCTTGTGTAAAAAGTTCTTACGTCAGGAAACATTTATATTTACTTAAAGAGGGAAATTACACTTATTCTCCCTCTGGGTTTCTACCTCAGAAATAATGTAGTACACTGCGAGCGATATATTTCTGCACAAGCAAACAGTGAAAAAATTTAACAATGCGTAACATTTTTACAAATATTTTATTTTCATTAAAAGCAGACATAACTTAATACGTCTCTGAATATAATTATTTCCTACCATTTTTAATTCAACAAAAAATAGGCTAAAGCAAATGTGTACTCTACCTGACCGACACAGCACATCACTCAATTCAATCTGCAATATACTATTTCACTTACCATTAAAATGGACATTGAAATTTCAGTTCGCATAACGTTGTATCAGAAAATGCCTATTCCAATAGTAAATGACGTTTATTGTACAGCACCTGTCTTGTTTGATCAGACCATAATATTCTGACCTCTAAGGGACCATTCACAATACAGGAATTTCTCGAAACGGCCATTTATTCGTATTCGAATCGATTTTGTGCGGACGGTAGTGTACACACGTTTAGAATTTTTCCCGTAAATAATGAAATTTAATTTATACAACTGGAAAAAATTTAACCGTGCGTACACTATTGTCCGCAAAAAATTGCTTCGAATGAAATGCTTGTTTCGAGAAATTTCCATGCCACATTATCGGGCCCTTTGATGAACGCTTTCGGTTCGACAATATATTTTATTAATCATTGCATAGAATTCGTAAATTAGAATAAATGAAATTGGGATATTTTAGAAACATATTTTTTTATAATTGCTACCTACCTGATTTATGGTTCGCGGTATGAAATTCTTTCGAGGACGACAGATTATTTCAGGAAATAAGAAAATATTTTATTCCTAAATTTGGCTCTTTCTGGAAGGGAGATGAAGTCGTTCTCAGTACTCTAGTTGTCATCCTTGCTATAAACGACGAGGCTTTCGAGTTAAACCGATAGAGTGTGATGGACTTTTACGATGCGATAAAATTGCATAGCATGGCTTCTTTCCGAAAGAAAGAAAAACCACAGGTTCTGTCAAAGATTTATGAGACGTGAAAGTATCTCTCCCCGCTAGGAAGGACTTCAGGAAAAATTTACCTCCTTACTGTGTCTCGCATCATCAATTTTCAACTATTCAGGAAGAGGTATACACCTCGACTTCACTTTTATCTCACGGCGCATAGTATCAAACTCCGACTTTTATAGTGCTGAACTACAATTAAGCTGGCATTTTATCGGAACCATCGAACCTATGAACATTCTAATAATTTTAATTCCTTACTTAAATCCGCATCATACCGTTAAGTTATTTAAAGAGTAAAATTTACTGAAACAGCGGCAAAAGAGGAATTTTATTGTGAAATTAGAGGGACAGGAAAAACAGCAATATTAGAAGTAAATCTCCTCATCATCAACTTCAGACAGACTTTATACAATGTGCAAGACGTCAACATTAGTCTCACCCATCTAAAGTCATAATCAGATTGAGCTGCTAGTGGGTCGAAGACTACGATGTTGTTGATAGTTACAATCAAGATTATTGTGGAGATATTTATATTTATAACAGTCTTTCGGCATTATAAAATGTTGTTATAGATCTTGTTAAGTACAAAGTTAAAGTTTAAACCATTCTTCTGTCATAAAACAACTTACTAATGAGCCACTAAGACAACTTTTCTAAATTCAGCAATGTTTAGGTAAAATAAATATATTGGTATATTATTTTACAGTTTTTTTGCCATTATTTCAACATTTTCATTAGTTTTTGTTAATGGCCATCTTCGTTGATAAAACACACTTAATTTTCTGCATAATGATTTTGGCAATCTTTCCTAAATGTGTAATTATTAAAATGTTGTCTAACATACATTTATAACTCAATACTATGTGAACAGGCAACAGGATCTTCTCATTAATAAATAGAGGACGACAATGTTCATAATCCTGCTGGCATTTTTTGCAATTAAACATTCTTGATTAAATGGGTGAAATTCCTACAATACTCGTAGTTATCATATTTTAAAATAGGCCTACTACTAAATAAAATAGGCGTAATAGGCAGTCTAAATATATTTTAATGGTAAAATCATTTTTAAACTTTTTAAAAGAAATAAAAGTCTACATAAAATCTTACACATAGACAACACACCAAACAAACCACTAATAAATTACCGAAATTCACTAGCATACAAATTAGCAACATACATGGACAAAATCATACGAGACAGGATAACAGTTATAAACTTCACAACAGTAAATAACAATATAGATCTAGATTAGCGAAGTGCTTTGTATGGAGTGTGGCATTGTATAGGGCGGAAACATGAACATTACAACGAAGTGAAGGGAAGTGAATAGAAGCATTTGAAATGTAGATATGGAGAATAATGGAACGTGTGAAGTGGACGGACAGAATAAGAAATGGAGCTGTGTTGCAAAGAGTGGGTGAAGAAAGAATGATACTGAAACTGATCAAGAAAAGGAAAAGGAATTGGCTGGGTCATTGGCTGAGAAGAAACTGCCTACTGAGAATGCACTGGAAGGAATGGTGAACGGGAGAAGAATACGGGGTAGAAGAAGATATGAGATAGACGACATTAAGATATATGGATCATATGAGGAAAGAAAGAGGACGAGAGATAATAGGAAAGATGGGAGAATGTTGGGTTTGCAGTGAACTAGCCTATACTTTATTAACATTCTCATTTTCAATTTTAATTATTGCTTAATACCCGTACTGCGTTTCCTTTTAAGTGGTCGCAACTTCGAAACAAATAGTTCTCGACTCTGAGGGCGCTTATGTTTCTGGCTAGCAGTTTTCATGCTGCATAACGTTGAGCTATATATGAGAGTCACGTGAGTTAGCCACAGAGCAGGAAGCAGATGTATGTATTGTAGCATATATAAGATGAATCGTAAATGAGATCAATGAGACACATTGTGGTAGAATAGAGGTTACTTCCTCGCTACGACAAATTGTTGTTCTCACCCTTCACCCTTTAGTGACATAAGCGTTCTGATCCTGTTCTCAATTTATATCATATTTTGAACTGTTCACAATTATTACACATTTTATAATAGTTGGAAAATTTACTTTAACAGATCTTGTGTATTTTTTGCGAAGTCTAGTTTGATTATTTTCAATACCAAGTTTTGTGAAGACGCGTAGCCTAAGTTAATTATTGTTAAACATTTCCGACGACCAACTCCACCCATAATTTTATCACATATAATTAAATATAAAACAGGCAGATTTCTAGAAACGTACAATAATGGATAAGTGGATGAGAAGTGAGGAAAGCGCTCATCTATCTTCTGTGTAGGCCTATGTTCTCTTTGGAGGTGAATATGTATGGACGAAAGGATGAAGGACAGGTCTAGATCGGATGAGGAAGCACAGAATATTGAATATCACCCTGAAGCTAAATGTTTGGTAGTGTAAACATGGCTACACAGCTAGAAAGCGCATATACGTACGATACCGACTGAAGCACATGCATAACCATAAGATACAACAGATATATTTTTAACTTAATAAACAAACTAGCTGTTAGAAGCCATGATGAAATAGCCTCATCCTCAAATTCAGTTCCTGTTTCGTAGCTGTATAAAATTTAGCGGCGAACTAGATACTCCTTAAAGCACGTTTAGAAAATTCAAGGGCATTCAAAAAAATTCTAAATATGTGCGAATGAAATTCTCTAATTATTAATGATTGAAGTGTGTCACGAAAAAATCACCAAAGAGACACAAGAAGCTGCTTTGCTAGCTGTTATACTGGACGTAATAGGTGGCATGGTGAGCATATTGCAGTTAATCGTCTTCACATATATTTTAAAATGAAACCTCAAGAACGATTTTGGAATATTTTATATCCTCCAAGCAATGATGCGTAAAATTTTGCTCCTTCCATAATGTTACAAATTAACCCTAGCAAGACCAAGTTACTTTAAATAACATACAGTACCAGCGGGGGGGGGGGGGATTATATCTTGACCACTGCAAAAATGTATAATTTTTGACAATTTTTTTAAATTTGTATACAGATAATAGTGTGTAATATAATAAAACAGAAAAATTGAAATGTCATTGTATATTTCCGAACAGTTACTTCAACATAACTGTCAGGAAAATTTTACGCATCATTTCTTCACACCCATCCTCACATGTTGACCAGACTACAATTTTACTACAAAAATGTTTAATTTTGAATTAAAAATTAACATTTGTAACCAGCCAATAGTATTATGTATTATAATAAAAGAGAAAAATTTAAATGCATTTCTTTCTTTTTTTCTTGTATTAGCTCGATGAGACCTATATAGTGTTCTTTTGACCCTGTTGACCCTCTATAGGGCTTTAATTTAATTTGTATTATTTTCATCAGCGTCTGTATTTCTTTTTTGTATTTATATGTGCTATCTGGTAGGATGGAAGACAAGGCCTTATGCCCTTAATCCTGTCAGATTAAATAAAAAAATAAAATAAATAAATAAATAAATAAATAAATAAATAAATAAATAAATAAATAAATAAATAAATAAATAAATAAATTTTCGAACAATTACTTCAATATAAAACTAATAAATACCTCAATATAAAACTAAAAGGTCAGACAACATATGCCTGACAGAAACTAAATGTACCACAATAGTAGCTACTACTCAGAGTAGCAACTTCGGTCCAAGAGTCTAAAAAAATTAATTAAAATAATAGGTTAGGGTTACTTTTTATTATATTAATTAATGAAATGTTTTAAAATTCTGTAGAATTTCCCCTGAGCACGAGTACGTACTCCTTCTGTGAGTCCTAGTGTGATTTTTATATGTAAAAGAAATATGTAACTTCTCTTTGTTCTAGTAATAAATTCCTCCTCTTATTATTATTATTATTATTATTATTATTATTATTATTATTATTATAATTATTATTATTATAAACTATAAACGGCTACATTATGTTAGTCACCAACTCATCCTTTCATAGGCGACAGCCATTCTTTATCAGAGGAATTATAATCAGATTTGAAAAATTCCAATAAAATGTCTAGTGTATTCTTACAGATTCTCGGCAATTTTCCTAATGCATATAATTCCAAAAGCCAAATTTTCGAAACGGATACTTCCTCAATTCTAATAAGTCCGAATGTAGTTATTTTTCGAAACCATTTTTCGATTTTTTTTTTTCGGAGATGTAACTGGTTTAGTATCCGGATTTCATATGACCTTTTATTTTTACAAGGTTTAAAATTGATCTTTTTACTGATATTTTACAAATATTTCACAGTAATTACATTTTATCTATCTGCTGAAATTTTGCAAATCTGTTTACAAAGGCTTATTTATATTTGATTTTTAACTGGGATTTGGCAAATCATTTAAAATTTCCTCACAATGGTCGTAGCTAGCCTAAGGAATGATGAAACTGAGACCAACAGTCCGCAAGTACGTACTGTAGCCGCCTCTTGTCTTCTTTGTATGTCCCGTAGACTTATATAATTTCAGTCCATCTTTGCGGATTGTATAATCTGAGGTTCCCTCTTCATCTTTAATTCGACACATAAAAAAACTTGAACCGTTTAACAATCACTTCAGCCCACGCCATGCAAATTTCATTATATAAGGTTCCCTCTCCATCTTGGTGAAATTTAGTAGGCTTATTATAGAAAAGTTTGATTATTGCTATTCTATTATTATACGTTGAAGTTGCAATTCATTACTACCAAGTGTTTTCAGAAATGTGCACCTGAAAAGATGGAATATGAAATATAATAGTTCGGGAAAATATGTTTTGGAAATTTGGAATCAGGGAAAGGGTCATTCAGAAAAGTGTCCATTCGCAATTTTAAATTCTGAATTATAGATAGGAAAGATTGCCAAGAGATTTAAAAAAAATTCTGTAAAATTAAAATATGTCAAATGAAAGCCAAACACTAAGTCAGTTAGATGCTCGAAAATAAATTCGGAAAATGGTTTGGGAAACCAATGCATTCAAATAAAATAGCATTCTTAAAATTTAATATCCCGTTCGGGAATTTGACTTTCGTAATTACATAAATTCGGAATTTGCATTTCGGAGTAATGCCCTTGGGAAAATTCCATTCGTAAAATTCATCGGGAATCTTAAATATATAGCATACAACATCGAATTGCATGCGTAGAGTGGTATATTCAAACAAAGTCTGTCACAATAACGCAACGAAATTTACGAAGGGAATTTAGGCTACGCACTGTACCATGCCACAATAGCATCATGTCTTGGTACGCGAAATTCCGTATTTTATTGTATTTATTAACATTCCATGGTATACTGTACGTACATTGCTTCACAGCTAGAACATGGAACAAATATAGAAACTGAATATTATTACAAAGTCTTAATTTATAGTCACAGTCTAGATGAAATATATACAGACGAGGTTTAAATATAATCTAATAGTACCACACAAAGTTTTAGTATCAATTTCATGAAGTATTATTGAATGTCATGAATTCACCTACAGAATAGAAGGCGTGAGAAATTAGGTACTTCTTTAATTTGGTCCTAAATAATCTTATGCTTTGAGTTTCATTCTTTATATCGATGGGGAGGCTATTAAAAATTTTTACTGCCATATAACGCACTTCTTTTTGATAGCACGATAGACTTGCCAATGGAGTATGAAAGTAATTTTTTGACGTGTATTTATGCTGTGAACTGTTGAATTAGTTACAAACTTTTCACGATTACATACGAGGAAGATTATTACTGAAAAAATATACTGACAAGCCATGGGCATTATTTGTATTCTTTTTTTAAATGGTCCTACACAATTCCTTAGATTTGGAACCTACTATTATTCTAATTACTTCTTTTAATAGGAATATACTGTTACTATCTATGGAATTTCCCCAGAATGTTATTTCAAAACTCAGTATCGAGTGGAAGTATGCAAAGTATATTGTTTTTAAGGTATTTATATTTACTATGTGTTGCATATATCTAATAGCAAAACATGCCGAATTTAGTTTGAGTGTAATTTATTTAATATGATTTTTTCAATTTAATACATTATCGATTTTTAAGCCAAGAAATTTGGTTGTTGTTGTTTCTAATAGGAATCGCTTGTTAATGATTGCGCTTGAAATTTGCGAGGTTGAATTTGGACAGGATTTAAATTGAATTATGTTAGTTTTGTTACAATTTAATACTAACTTACTGACTGAGAACCAGTCACATATTTTGAAGGGAATTTCTTCTGTTGAAGATTGGAATGTGTTGGAGTTACTGGCTGTAATTACTATACTTGTGTCATCTGAAAATAATATGGAATGACCTACATCTTTTATTAGGGCGGAAAGATCATGTATGAACACTACAAAAAGTAGGGGACCTAATATTGAACATTGAGGAATTCCATTATTAATAGTTCCCCATGTCGAGGTAGTTATCATAGTTGTACTGATTTCGACGTTCTGTTTCCTATCTATGAGATATGAGCGAAACCATTGCTGTGCAACGCCTTTAAATCCATAATAATCTAATTTTCCTAGCAGCATTTTGTGATTTATACAGTCACTATTGGTTCACTAAAGGATAACTCACCACTTTGACTTCGACGTACTGTGAGTACACCTGAAAACAGGGAACGAGTGCGCATGTCTGCCATTCGCAGTTTGAAGGAATCAGCACGTAGTCGCGCCTCTTCACTGGGCATGTAAGATCGGACAACCCGAATGCTTCACGTATTTCACCAGTATAAAATCGCTAATGTTGAAGAGCTAAGTGCAAATGACGAAAGATTGAGGCTTGAGTTTTGCACTCATTATCTGGAATTTCAGCTGAGGCATCGACGAGTTCATAGCAATTTAATCATGAGTGATGAAGCCCATTTTCATTTAAATGGTGATGTTGACAGAACTATCGTTACTGGTCAACAAAAAATCTACATCAACTTTATGAGCGACACTACATTCTCCGAAAGTCACTGTCTGGTGTGCTGTATAGTCTTCTCGCATACTTGAACCTTTCTTCTTTGAAGGTGACGGTGGTGAAACAGTGACGGTTACAGCAGCCCGCTATGTGAGAATGATCGAGAATTTTCGTCCTGAAATCGATCGTCTGGAGAACAGGGGTAACATACGGTGTCAACAGGATGAGGCAATAGCCCAAACCGCAGGGATGAGTATGGCCCTTCCCCGTGCGATGTTTCCAGGACGTCTTATCTCCAGGTTTGGAGATGTACGGCGGCTAGCCCGTTCCCCGGATTTGTCGGCGCCAGATTTTTATGGAGCTATTTGAAAAGTCTTATGTACAACACCTTGCCCAGTACCACCGCGCAGCTGAAGAGGCGTATTGAAGAAAAAAATCGCAGGAATTAACGAAGAACTGCTACTTAAAGTAATGGGAGATTTCACTCGACGTCTAGAGGAGTGTATCGAAAATGAGGGAGCCATTTGCTACGGACATTATTAAAAAATGTGCTGTGTAAATTGAATTGAACTGAATCTCCCATGTTTCTTGAATATGAATATGTTTTGTGTTATCTTGTGAGTCTTTGTAATAAAACAGTGGAACAAGCACCATCACGATGGACCTACAGAAAGTGTTCCAGCTTTCTTTCAACACTCAACAATGTATTATTCGAGACAGTTGGGGTGTTACAATTTTGGAGTTCATGTCCATGTCCATGATACATATGACGGAATCATAAGTTTTTGGAATGAGGATGAAGCATCCAGAAGAGGCAACGAAATTGCATCTACTCTCCTTCATGCCATTATTTACATAATAGTGAATCTGACAAACAAGAAGAAATTGATAACTGTGCAGGACAGACAAAAAAATAATGTTGGTGTTCCTCTACTTTTTTCTCATAGCTTTCACTTAACAAATCCGTAAGGACCTTATTATTTTTTATTTGGTTATTTAACGACGCTGTATCAACTACAAGGTATTTAGCGTCGATGAGATTGGTGATAGCGAGATGGTATTTGGCGTGATGAGGCCGAGGATTCGCCATAGAGTAGGTTACCTGGCATTCACCTTACGGTTGGGAAAAACCTCGAGAAAACCTAACCAGGTAATCAGCCTAAGCGGGGATCGAACCTGCGCCCGAGCGCAACTTCAAATCGGCAGGCAAGTGCCTTAACCGACTGAGCCACGCCGGTGGCTGTAAGGATCTTACTGTTACAATGAGTGCATGACAGCTGTTCGAAGTTGGTGAAATATAGTCATATTTCCTAATGTTGTATATAAATCTAATGCACATATGGACAAGTTGTAACTTTAGTGAATAGTGTGTCTAATAGATAGATAAATGAATAACTCAATTATGTATACTCAATGTTTATGATTTATTTAGGTATGCCTATATAAAGAATGATCTATAAAATTTCATTTGTTTCTTAGACAATTTTGATGTGTGTATTACGAGCCCTCATAAATTTGTGTATACACATAGAGAATGTTAAGAAATGCGTTGCAGAACGTTGAAAATGTGGTTATATCAACACAGACTGTTAGGAACATATTGCATGAATGAGGCCTTAATGCCCTTAGCCCATTTAAGTGTCCAGCTATGTGACCTGGAAATCGGGAAACTCGTCTTTTGTGGTGTCAGCAACATGGTGATTAGGAAGATGATCAATGGCGGCAGATTCTGTTTACCGATGAATCCGCTTTGGTCTACATACAGATTCCAGAAGAATGCGCATATGGAGACGACCAGATACATAAGAAAGACTAAGATATGTACAGGAGATTCATAAATTCCATGGAGGTTCTATCATGTTCTGGGAAGGAATAACGGTACACAGTAAATCACACCTCGTTTCAGTTAGAGGAACACTAATGGCAAATGTTACATTGAAGAAATCGGTACTGAATCCCTTCTGATGCATAGCAATCTCACAGCTCATAATGCCAGAACATTAGAATGGTTGGAAACACAATATTCAAGTTAAGAATAGCGTGTCCAATTCATGGATTTTAATCCGATTGAGAATCTTCTAGAGGACAATGAAAACGCCGAGACTCTAAATCAACTACTCGCACGTCTCCAACTTCACTGGCTGAACATTGATCAAAATGAAATCTTTTGTCTCATTTCTTCAATTCCAAGAAGGTGCCGAGCAATACTAAATGCATGAGATGGTAGTACACATTATTAATGAATGAAGTATTCTTATGAAGCTGAGAAAAAAAACAGTATTGCAAATGAGTCCATATCATCTGAAATACCAACGTAACAAAGTAACTAAAACACTGGTTACCATGTTCTCTAGTGAGTAGAAATGTGAATAACTCATGTATACTAAATTTTTATGATATATTTTGGTATACAAATAATTTTGTATAAGATTTTATCTGTTATTTTGGCAATATTTTGATTTGTGTATTTTGACAAGCAAGAAACCTCATTCGAAATGATATCATCAATTTTCTACGATGACAAAGAACTGATCGCCGAGTAAACTCATTGTTTTTTAATATAATGTTTCAGTGGGAAATTCCAACTTTTCAAATATATCTGTTGTTTGATTTTATAATGAAACATTAACATAATCAAGTATTTACAACAAGATGTGCTGGAAGTGTTCCCACTTCTTCCGGAGACACATTCTTGCCCCTTTCACCATGTTGTCAGATAAATGCCCCAACATGTATATATCGATATTTTTTATTTTGGTTGTAAAGTATGTCCTGAGATCCTGAATGGTTCGTGGTTTCTTTCTGTAGACTCTTTTATTGATATAACCCCACAGAAAATATTCCGCTTACGTCAAGTCTGGTGAATTGGAGGCCAAAACCTTTTGAGCAGCGGTTCACAAAGTGTGCTCCACGCAGCCCTCGGGGCTCCGTCCGTGGCAATTATAATGATGATAAAAATTGCTGCTTCCATCTTGCAGTGTAAGCTACTCAAAACCCTGTGTCAAAATATGGGAATTATACAGAAGTCATTGTTATTACAGAGAGGAGTGCGATGATTGTCCAGTGATAAAACGTTGTCCCGTTTACTTGAACTTCGAACTGAAGTTATTTCGCTTTTGAATCATCAAAATAGTTTGCTAGCAGATTATTTGAATGATTAGAAATGGTTGTACAAAAGGTACTTGGCAGACATATTTTAAAAAATGAACGAATGCAACACATCCATATAAGGGAAATGGAAGATATATTCGGTGCTATTGGCGCGCTGAAGAAAAAACACATGTTTCTGATTGACTTCAAACTTTATAGAAGGAAATAACATAAAAATGAATGACTCCTTCATAGCAATAATAAAAGAACACCTTCAAAATCTGCTTCAAAATAAGAATTCATACTTTCTAAGGGACACTCAGGAATCGATTCGAAAGAAATATGAGTGAATTGTTGATCCACTTCCAGTGAAGTTGAAACCAGCAGCCCTCACTGCGGCAGAATATGAGGTCCTTAAAGACATGGTTTCGCACAGCCACAGACAGGCATTATTTTTTGAGGCTCCACGAGAAACTTTTACTTCAAAAAAGGGCTTAGTGGCTGAAAATGTTTCGGAATCGCTGCTTTAGAGATAGAGGTGTGGCGTGTGGTAGCATTTGGTGCCATCTGTTGAAGTTGTCTCTGCATAAGTTCGATGTCGTCTAGCTGATCCACGAAGTCCGTGAAAATGTGCTTATACAAATCAGTATTTCCAGTTTGTTGAAAGAAAATCGGTGTAATGATCCTGTGATCAGATATTGTACACCGCACTCCAACTTTTTGTGGCTGAATTGATGTTTCATGGTACGCATGAGGATTTTGTGACGCCCATATCTTTGTGTACTGAGAATTTACATAGTCTGGTAGATGAATGATTATGTGAAAGTAGTAAACATTATAGCAATGCGATGTATCGGGGGCAATATTCCACAGTGAATATTCCGCTGAGATCAAGTCTGGTGACATTGCAGGCCAAAATATTTGGAGATAACACGGTCCACATGTGGTATGTGGTGGCATGTAGCGTCATCCTGATGAAAATGTCCCTCCGTAAGTTCGATGTCGTCTAGTTGCTCCACGAAGTCCGTGAAAATGTTCTTATATAAATCAGTATTTACAATTTCTTGAAAGAAAAGTGGTGTAATGATCCCGTGACCGGATATCGTACACTACGCTCCAACTTTTTCTGGATGAAAGTGATGTATGCTTTACATCAGCTATCATCAGCTCAGTGCACCCTCGGGTTAGCGTCTATTACTCGCGGATAAGAGAGGCACTAGCGTGTATTCGTGGATGCTGGCGGGTATCTATCCTCTTCCTTCTGCACGATGGTCATATTATTATACACTCCTTATCCGTTACCCAGTTCAGAGATTGCTGACGACACCTGGTTTAAATAGTCTGAGAGATGAATGATTATATGACAACGATATGATATATTGGAGGCAATCAGAAGGCGTTCAATGAAACTTCTGATTTCGTGCCATTTCAATCCACTTACAATAAATTTTAATTATTTAAAAGCCAGCTATGGACTCAGAGTTACAGCTAATTAAAAAGTGGTATATGTCACTGAAACACTCTGTACAAATGCATTCTCATTTTGTGTACAGTTGATGTTTTTAAACAAGTTAGGCCCTACGATACACCGAAAGATTAATTATCTCATTAAAAACTTTAGATTTCGTTAAAACCTCAGAGAATATTCCGGCAGTTGAACTTCAATTCACTTGGTGAAAACCGTGAATTGTTCAACTTATTTGCGTCTAGATTTCTACAATTTATTCTGCTAATGAAACTCTCATAATGATTGTGGAATCTGAATAACAACTAAGTAGGTGGCAGAAACAATAATTGGAACATTGGATATCATTCACGCTCAAAGTTGTTCATTTATTCATCAGGTGGCGGTTGTTTACAGTACTTGCGAAGCCATTCAACTTTCCCGGTTCAAAGCTTGTATTAACATGCTGCTCTACATTCTGTCAATATTCGCTCACCCGCATTCGCATGTGGTGTTTATACACGTGTTCAAACGAGCACGTGTTTACACTACTGCAATATAGTCGACGACCAACGCCTCGTTTTAAATACTAAGATGTAGCGAGCCTAAAAATGTTATTTGCAAACTTCAGTAATCACATTTTTGGTATATTGCTAACACAAAGTTTACATTACAACTCCAGCTGTATTAAACCTCAATAATTTAATTCTCATGAGGTGTCAATCACACCGCATTCAGATGTAGATATGTGGAAAACAAAAATTGTATTCCTTCACTTGGTTTACCACCAAAGGGAACGAGAAACGACGTGTCTTCTTTGATGAAAAGTTTACTGCTCTAATTATTGTAAGTAACTCCTAATTCATACGTGGTGAATCGTGATACATAATGAATCTGTTAGAAAGCAATTCTGACGTTGACTCAAACCCCTACCACCAGTGGGCTTGCAATGTCTTTGTACCTGTTCTAGTTGCTTGTTAGCTGGTACACGTGGTGGTTTACAATGTCGCTTTCAAAACTACCTACCTCTAAAAAGCGAAGAATGGGAGCAAGACTTTTTTTACCATATTCAGAACAAAAAAGAATAGTCTAATTTGCTCATAAGCGATACTTGGAATTTTACGGCGCAATATAAAACGTCATTACAATCTATGTCAAGTATTAGAAATTACAAGATGTGTTGTTACAATTAGGCATGTTGTTATTACACTGCTAGAGGAAAAATATGAATGATTTAAAAATTTTTTATTGGAAAAAAGTACAGACATGAAATTAATGAAGTGTATTATTTATGGCCAAATTTATGTCCATGTCAATAAAAACAAATGCATAATGTCAACAAAAAACTTTTTAAAACATTGCGGTATATAAGACATTTAATCTTGTCCTTACTTATCAAATTTAAACACCCGTCATAAAGGTCTAGTTTCGTGTATGGCCTCCACGACATTCGATGATAGCTTGACACCTTGAGACATGATTCTATGAGATTCTGTATTTCCTCTTGGGGATATTCTCCCATTCCTCCCTTAGAGGATCTCCAAGTTCCTGCAGGGTTTGTGGAGCTTGATGACGATGCCTGACTTTCCTATCCAGAAGGACCCATAAGTGTTCACTAGGGTTGAGATCTGGGGTGATCGCTGGCCACTCCATTACCTCAATTTCATTCTCCCTTAGGAAATCCCTGATGACAGCCGCAGAATGTGCCCTGGCATTATCCTGAACAAACAGAAATCCAGGGCATACTCCAATGGCAGCATGTACTAGATGCTCTTCTAGAACGTGCTCGATATACCGGACAGCATTCAGTCGCTGGGGAACAATTACGAGGTCCGTACGATTGCTGTACATAATTCCGGCTCATGCCATTATGGAACCTCCACCGAATCTATCAATTTCCTCTACAATTCTTACAGAAAATCTTTCCCCTGGCCGTCCCCACACACTTAAACGACCATCACAACATATAAGATGATACTTGGATTCGTCCGAGAAGAGCACAGACTGCCACTGGTTCAGGTTTCAAACCGCATGGTTTTCAGCAACAGTAAGTCTTGCTGTCTTATGTTCATTTGTCAAACGCTGTTTTTAACAGGCCTTTTTAGACGAATATTCTCTTTCCTTAATCTGTCCTTACCGTTTGGTCTGAAACACGGATTCCGGAAGCCATATAGAGGTCATTCTGCTGGTCTCTTGCAGTTTTTGTACGCTGTCGAAGAGCAGATAGGACAATGTCTGTCGTCCTGAGGGCTTGTTTTACATTTACGCCCCTGGCTAGGTCTTCTACAATATTGACCTGTGTCTCTGTGCCTGTTCCGTAACCTGGACACCACGAAAGGAGAAATCTCAAGCTCTCTAGCCACTTGTCTCAGTGATTGACCTTGTCGTAAAAGAAGTAGAGCATGATACACTAAAATCTCATTTAAATGCCTCATTATGTCAGAGACTTTAAGGAGTTAGGTACAGCTTACAACAGTAAAATTCTGAAAATATTCAACATTTTTTCCCTCCAATAATGTATCTTGTACACTAATAAAAAAGTAGTATGTCTAAAACACTGTCTTTTATGCTAGGCCTATATGAAAAAAAAATATTTTTAAGGTTTAAAAAGATATTTGCATTTTTGTTTTCAAAATTCAGGTCACTCTACACTGACGAAGCGTGTCACACATAACTCAAAACTATCCATCGTTCTATGATGAAATATATTGCTTGTATTTATGCATGTCATATCTACAATATGATGCAAGATCACTTCTCTAACTTTGAGAGATTATCTGATAAAAATAAATTAATTTCAAAAAATGGTCAAATATCAGTACTTTTTTCAAACACAAAATAAGAACATTATTTATTCTGGAATATAATTGAAAGAGCATGATAATGTAAACTTGAGTTTCAGCAATAAAATAAAAGCGAGATAACATGAAAAAGTTAACAAGTTTATGAGTTATGAGGGAAATGCTTCATCACTGCAAAGAAAACTGCTACCATTTTTAATTAAAAAAATATATAAATATGTTTTTAATCGTAAAGTTATTTGTTTCATATAGCAGAAGGATAGTGTTTTACACATACCAATTATCATTATTGTACAAGATGTAGTAATGGAGAAATAAAATATTGAATATTTCCAAAAATTTTACTGCTGTAAGCTATATCTAACCCTTTAATAAACAGGGCAATAATGAACATTAGTCACTATAGCAACGACAGAAAGTTTACCAATAATTAGAAATTGTCAGTTCCTTTCGTAATCTCCATATTTGTTATTTGAGGTAAATTACTCTGTATTTAGGCCACCGATCTTTAAAATTTGTAGGCCTATCCATAGATTTAATTAATGTTCCAATTTACATATTGTCCAATTTGCAGCATCCCAGCTTCAAAAGACAATAACTTATTCAATTTATTATAACTGTCCCTATAATTATTTTGAGCTGATTATTATTATTATTATTATTATTATTACTATTATTATTATTATTACGTACATTTGTTAAAGAAAACAGGTTTGTTGCCGCCCTCAAATAAGCCCGCCATCGGTCCCTATCCTGTTCAAGATTAATCCAGTCTCAATCGTCATACCCATCTCCCTCAAATCCATTTTAATATTATCGTCCCATCTACGTGTCGGCCTCCCCAAAGGTCTTTTTTACTCCGGCCTCCCAACTAAAACTCTATATCAGCCCTGGAGAAAATGTGATCGTGCGCCGAGCCACTGTTTAATCTGCAACGTGCATAGCACCTATGGAGGGAGGCGGACACCCGAAGGGAAAGTGAAGCAACTGTCTGACTTATTAACGGATTTTCATTTTCCTTAAGCACTTAAATGTAATTTTATACATAGGGTTGCAAACTAATGTTTAGTACGTCTAACAAAGAAAGGATAGTATAAGAAAACTGAATAATGCTGGTTGGTCATCTAATTCTAATTATGCGTTGTTGGGTGAGTTGCGTGCTGTTGCTCAAACGATTTCATTATCAGAAACTAAAATTAATTTCTTCAGAATGTCTCTTCCATAGAGTTTCATAATCAAGATTTATGTTACTTACTGCCAGTATTAGTTGCTCACGGAAGTATTTGTCTGTCAGTCATGATCTAAATTTGGTTTTTATTATTTCCATTGTTGAAAATAATTTTTCACAAACGTAAGTTGTAGGGAATATGGCTTCAACAGAGGAAGCCAAAGAACGAAGCTTCGGACATTAATAATAATAATAATAATACTTAACATTTTAATGTTTCATAAGTGACATGTAGTATAATGCCGTTTTATGTTATAGGCCTACAACCGTTTTCTTCGTAATACTTGTTAACAAATCATAAATTTAATATTCTCATCATGAAATAGGCCTACAACCGTTTTCCTCGTAATACTTGTGAACAAATCATACATTTAATATTCTCATCATATTGGCAGCAAAAAAATGCGTCCTCCCATCCTGCTTGAAACTTTAATTTTTGTAGAGGTACATGGTTTCGAGAGGGACATTGCGACGATACGCCCCTCGCAGGTCAGACCCAATACAAATGGAACGGAGTTTGACTCTAGTGAGTGAGAGGGTGGGAGTTGGGGGAGGTAGGAAGCAAGAGAAATGCATACCTATCACTGAGAGCCACAATGTGCTCGGAAATCACATTTTCGCCACGCCTGCTCTATACGCATATTTGAATTCGCCCATACGTACCAACATGCCTTACCTATTTCAAACATCTGATGTGATGTTCCTATTAACATCAGGTGAAGAATACAATGCATGCAGTTCTGCGTTGTGTAAATTTCTCCATTCTCCTGTAACTTCATCCCTCTTACTCCCAAATATTTTCCTAAGAACCTTATTCTCAAACACCCATAATCTCTGTTCCTTTCTCAAAGTGGCAGTCCAAGTTTCCCAACCATACAGAACAACCGGTAATAAAATTGTTTTATAAATTCTGCCTTTCAGAATTTTTGACAGCAGACTAGCTGACAAAAGCTTCTCAACCGAATAATAACAGGTATTTCCCATATTTATTCTTCATTTAACTTCCTCCCGAGAGTAATTTATATTTGTTATTATTGGTTCAACATAATTATTAGAGTTTTTTTCACCTCTTCGAAGTATAAATTTCCAGTTTTATATTTCCATTTCGTACAATATTCTGGTCACGAGACATAATCATATAGTTTGTTTTTCGGGATTTACTTTCAAACCTATCTCTTTACTTGCTTCTAATAATATTTCCATGTTTTCTCTAATACTTTGTCGATTTTCTCCTAACATCATCAAGTCATCCGCATAGACAAGAATCTGATTTAACCCATTCAATTCCAAACCCTATCTGTTATCCTGAACTTTCCTAATTGCATATTCTAGAGCGAAGTTAGAAAGTAAAGGTGATAATGCATCTCCTTCATTTCGTCCGATGTGAATTGGAAAAGCATCCTACAGAAACTGACCTATATTGACTCTGCAGTATGTTTCACTTAGACAAAATTTAGTTAATCGTACTAGTTTCTTTTGAATACCCAATTCAATAAGAATATTATATAAAACTTCCCTCACAACAGAGTCATGTCTTTTTGAAATCTATGAATAACTGATGTACTCTAGTCTTTTACCCCCATATTTTCTCCAATATCTGTCGAATACAAAAAAATCTTATAATTAGCTGATCTATTACGTCTAAAACCGCACCGATGATCCTCAATAATTTCATCTACGTACGGAGTCAATCTTCACAAAAGAATATTGGACAAAATTTTGTACTTCAACAAAAGTAATATTCCTCGAAAGTTACTACAGTTAATCTTGTTCCCCTTATTAAAAATAGGTACAATTACGGACTCCTTCCATTTCTTTGGAACAATTCCTTTTCCCATATACCAAATACAACCTCATAAATTTCGCTATATAATTGGCTTTCACTCTCTTGTATTAATTTTGCTGGAATTTGATCGATACCTGTAGACTTGTACTTTTTCAGATTTTCTATCGCAACTTTGACTTCAGAAAGTGTGGGTTCGGATATAAATGGCTCAGCAGTTTGTATTTGAATTTCGTTCCGATCATTTCTATTTGGCCTATATACATTTAGTAGTTGCCCAAAATATTTTTTTCATTTGTTCAGGATTGAATGAGAATCTGCAAGCAAGTCACCATTCTCATCCTTAATCACGTTTACCCTTCTCTGATATCAGTTCTTAAATTCCTTTTCACCCTTCCATAAATCTCGAATGTTTTTATTCTTACAATTTTTTTCTACCTCATTCAGTTTTTCTTTCAAGTAATCTCTCCTTTTATAAATAAGTGTATTACTTGCTTTCCGTCTTTCATTGAAATAATTATCTCTATTCGCCTCAACTGGATCCTCTATGAATTTCAATTTTGCCTGTTTCCTTCTTTATACTACCATGGAACAATCTTCATCAAACCACGGTTTCTTTTTCTTAGTTTCATAATAATCTATGCTTTGCTCAGCTGCAATTTTGATTTATCTCGGATATTTTCCCACACGTTAATAACATCCAGCTCTTTCTCAACTTCGTCCGAATTTACTAAAGCAGCAAATTACTATTACTATTACTATTATTATTATTATTATTATTATTATTATTATTATTATTATTATTATTATTACACCATTTTCCATGATTAAATTTCCTTCCTAATATACCTTCTAATAAAATAGATAATTATGTTGATGTCCTCTTAATTTTAAAAGCTCAACTTTGTGAGGATAGATTTCCTGACTTAAGACTTAGGAGCAAGATACTAATTTTTTTCTATGTTAATCATTCCTCGGTAGACATAAAAAAAGTTAGAATAGAACATCAAAGAGAAATTACCGATTTACAATAGGCTATAGTATTATCTCTAAAACTAGATGCCAGGAATTAAGGCCCGCTACACATCATCCGTATGCTACGCAGTATGCACTAAGGATCCGTAGGCAGTTTGCTTTCATAGTCACGCGTAGCAAATCCGTAGCAGATTAATTATATCAGTCGGCTTGTTTGTTTCAAAATGAGCGTGCTTCAAGGAAAGCTTTTGGCTGTACATTATTTGTATTAAAAAGAGCGCATAATAGACAATATTGTGTTCACTCACTACTAATTCTAAAAATCCTGAAGGAAGCTTTTATAAATCTACATAGTGACTTGCGCGACATAGGAAGAAAGTTGCTTTAACTAATTTCTCATGTTTATTCAATCGTTTGATGAACAATTGGAAAAATTACAATAAATGTAGCTTGAAGTGTATCTACATAATTATGTCCTACCGAGTGGTTTGCTGTTAACATAAGGTGATAAACATTACTCAGATGAATAAATTATTTATAATAGAGATTTTATTAATTCTTGTTCATTATAACAAATTAAAAAACCAACCTTTATTTTTTGTTATAATCTATATAGATTAGAGTTTCTCAACCTTTTTCATTTCCTTACTTTATTTTAGTGCGGGCCTCTAAGTCTAAGGTGAGGATTGTGTAGAATGTACTGTAGTGTGTTTCCTTCCTCTTGTACGGGGGAGGGACCCGATGACTTACACTGCAGCCTGAGGCTTATTGTGCTTACCATCCTATTCTTGTGAATGATTGGATATCCGAACTGCCGCGCTCTTGTACAAGTACAGCACGCTGCATCGTGTATGGATGATGATGATGATGATGATGATGATATGTGAATTAATAATGGCGAAATGAGTCCGAGGTCCAACGCTGAAAGTTACTGAAACATAATCCTGTTAATTAATTCAAATAATCATCCAAACCTGTTTTCCAATCACAGTGCATTCCTGTTCATCTGATAAATTAGTCAAAACTTGTTTTTAAATAATATTTGTGCATTCCATGCAATAACAGCGTATGTTAAGAAAATTTAATTATTTATATCCTTGAAATCATGCAACGTATTCAAGTATAAACTTTAGAAATGCCTTATCTGATTGTTAACAACAATCTGTGTAATATTTAACGTAAAACTAGTGTTTATTGTCCAGTTATTCAAATTCAAAACTTTGTCTTTCAATTTATCAAAACATCTTAAGTCTACTTACGCTGTTATTGTATCTAAATCCTCAATTATACTCCAATTGGTCGAGGAAAAACCACGGAAAAATCTTAATCAGGTAATGTCTCAACAGGATTTGAACCCAGGAAGGCTCGTTCCGCTGTCATATATGACAAACGTTATTCCACAGCGGTAGACGTGGAAGGAAGATACATTTCTGTCATTTCATACGCCGTGAACGGGCCAGTTGATTGAGAAGCGCACGTGCTATTCACACAGCAGAAGGCGCATAAAAATGCCTTTCTATGATACAACTGGTGTTTTAAACTACACTTTGATAGGTCAGAATTTTTAATTAAAACTTTATACAGGTCTTATCAGTTTCAGACCGCTAACATTTCGGATCCGCCCCCTAATTTCCTAATGGTCTAAGAGATTTTATAGAAACAGTCAGATTTGTAGAAATTACAGATACGGATTGGGCACCTGTAAATGTTGGCTAATAATAGGCATGTAAATCCATTGCTGGTCTACAATTACGGTACAAGCTCAATAGCCAGGAGAAGTCACACTTTGTAGAAAATTGACTAAATGAAATACAGTAAAACAGGCCATGATCAATTCTTAGTAGTGCTGATGACAATGACGGTAACAAGAACAAATAAACAGAGCATTAACTAAATGGATGTACGAATAAATACTTTAATCATGTATTTTATGTGATACAGTCTACACTTTGTTATGTTTATTTCAGAACAATTTATATGATCCAGACTCTAGTGTCCATTCTACAATTTATTTGTGAAAATATTTGGGTGCGTTCATAAACACTTTATTGTATTTCATGATCACCTAATAGACTTCAAGTATCAAGCATGAATTAACATGCAGTAGCTGTCCACCCATTATTTTAAATTCAAAGACTCACTCTTCAGCTAACTGGATAGAATATTGATTTAAATAATTATAAAAAAAGTGTTCCTATATTTGATTCCGAGTTGAGGATGAAATATTCAGCACTTACGAACAGTGACGTGCATGACATCCATTTATGAGAAATCTAATATCATATTAGGGACAGAGAGAATAGGAGAGTTTCTAGTAGTGCAGAAGAACACCCACACCAAAAATTTATGACCTATGTACAGTGGCGGTCAGATTATGTTTCGGCCTGTGAAGAGCGGGATCTGACACAGAGTGGTTGCGCCTGACTCTCGGGATTTTCATTCCATAACGTTCCGCTCGACTTTACAAATATTGTGTAAAGCATGTAAACAATTATAAATCATTGCGTAATGAGAGCTAACCTGTATTATGAGAAATGCCTAGCATCCAGTGTCGCATTTAGCATTAACACGAAAAATTTCTTATTCAATAATTCTGGTAATTTCTATTCATATATTTTCTTTCAGTTCATCGATGATGTGTGGGTTACTCCTCTAGACTCAGTTTTTCAGAGTTCTCCATAAATGATAGTCGCATAGGTAATATCTGGCGAACTTGACATCCACAAACAGCTCGAAATAATTCTGCTATTGAAAACTCTCTTATAACGATCAAAGAATCGTCAGCAGTGTGGGCTGTGACGGAATCTTGTTGAGAATACTAGTGAGAGTACACGATACACAAATTTTGCAACATCTCAGGGAACTTTGTGAATTATAAGGGAGTTTTCCCCGCTCCAATATCTGTTGCTTTTGTCCAGATATAAACGTATAAGTAAACCCATTTCTCTTCAGAGATAATAATGTATTCTAACCATACCGTCACTAGTATTTTGTAAAGCCCAATTTTAAAAAACCACTCAATTTATGTTGTCACATGGCTGTAATTCCTGTACTAAATGCACCTTGTACGGTTTCAGTTTTAACAGTTAGTTGTCGCGTGGACATCTTTTTCAAACGTTTACTTCTTGAGAGAGACGAGGTAGGGATTTCGTTGGTGAGCATTTTAAAGACGCTCCACTTTCAACCAGTTTTTCTTCCGTTAAAACAGTTCTTCATCAACTACGAATTCTAGCGTTTAGCGAACCACTCTTTTAAATTGAGAACCAGTCGTGTAATTATATCTCTATTTTTTACTTGAACGCTAGATACTTTCTGTGGAAATTGCCTACAGACCTCTCAATATGACATTACAGGTATTGGATGTACGCGGAAGTTGTAGAAGGACTTGCTCGTAGCAATTCCATGTGCTAGGTAGGAACATTGGTCTTCTATGGCCCCCTATAGTGACGTCTACCAATAACAGCGATGCAGAACTGCGCTCTAATTGTAGCAAAGTCACAAGCCCGACTACAGCATTCATCCCTTCCCTCAAGGCCACTCGTCATGCGCATGAAAAGGTACAGAATATTTGCATTCACTGTCTAGAGGTGGAATTTGTGAACAGTTTATTGTTATAATTATTGTGGTCGGAAATACTTTCGTATTTTTTTCCGTGAGCACGAGTTTGTTGTAATCCTCTACATGGCTATAAACGAGTCACGGAGAAGTCATTTAACGTCGGTGGACAGTGGAAAGGAAACCAATGCTTTCCCCATGCTTCCACCCCTATCTCTCCGAGTTCTGCATCCCTGACCAAGAACATAGTTCACTTCAAGAAAAATCACAAATTACTTGAAGATCTTCATAAAATTGTTCTCTTAAAATCTCAAACACCTTAGGGACATTCTGTACAGAAACGTAGGCTAATGCAATAATGAAATGAAACTGTGCCCAAATTTCAACATTTCCTTCGGCCATGAACTGAGCCACCAAACCTTCAGCTTGCATCCTACGCCACATACTCAGTGATAAATGGAATAGACATCTAGCAATTTTCGAGTTAGGGAAAGCGTCATTCAGTGTTGCTATGGCAGAAATTTCGAAGTCAGTTGATATGCATTCAGAATGGAGACTTATCTGTAGCTTGTCTGAAAAAATCTGCTTCATAACACGAAATACTTCGCCATATGTATCTTTATCCCTTCTTTTTGTCAAAGCAAAAATAATTATAAAAATGAACTTTGTACCATGCAGTGTATAGGCTTACTCTATAACTGCATAGTTATTTTTGGTGAAATTTTAAAGGTTCCATCATAGATCCAGCAATTTCATCTGTATAATATATCTATGTGATTATCTGGCCAAAATATTGTGGGGTGGGGTAATGATGTGAAGTAGTCATCACTCGCTAATAAATAACGAGACCAACGAAACCATAGTGGGTAATTAGTGACTGCCCTTTATTCTGACTTCACTTACACATTTGATAACATTATTCCTATACAATATAAAACCAGAAAGTGAAGCCAGATTACGAATATTCCACATTGATAGACTTAGCGCCAACGCACTAGATAACAAATCACTGTAAAGATTAACAATGAAATTAGTACTTCATATAACTCTTACAAGTGCGAGTGCCCTAACATAATCCTATAAAATCCATACCTACCAAAACTTATAAACTAACCCACTTAACACACTTGCCCTGAACACAACTCTGAATGAATAAGAAAACTAACCATAAAAGATGAATAACCCAATACAAAGCTAATAATTTAAGCACTAAAAAGCCAAGCCAATATTGACCAACCACGCAGGAGTCCCAAAAATAGAGAAAACCCGACTAGAGATTCACAACACACCATAAAAGGAAATTTAGCTGGGCTTAGAACACTCGATTAACAGTTTATGCGTTGGGATCACACACGCTAGTTACCTCTATCCAGCACTTACAGTCAGATTGATAGCCTGGCGTATATTCCGGCGTAAGCCGTAGTGAAGATG
The DNA here is from genome assembly GCF_040183065.1 of Periplaneta americana. Classification (NCBI taxonomy): domain Eukaryota; kingdom Metazoa; phylum Arthropoda; class Insecta; order Blattodea; family Blattidae; genus Periplaneta; species Periplaneta americana. The sequence goes on along the minus strand of NC_091128.1, from coordinate 23,220,595 downwards.
TCAGTCACCAGTTCTAGAAGATCAATAGTGATGTTAAAATAAGCAAGCCGGCTCCAATCACCGGCGCCAAGAATTAACTCCTTGGTTTGTAGAACTTTCGGCGAATATACCGACGACGGCAACACCGACACACCGCGTGCGTCGATCTCCCGATGTAACCAGCCCCAATCGCCGAAAGCCGTGCTATCACCCTCCATAGGTAACAAGGCGCCCCATACGCCCCGGACTGCGGCCACTGCCACACCAAGATCGGCTCACCCCCGAAGTATCCTCGAGACTCATCTGCCGTACTCCCTCCGATCTCTACCCCCGGGACGAACAACCCGGAAGTCAGAAGCCGTTATATACAAAACAGCCAATTAGACGGCAGCTCTCAGAGTAAAAATAAATAACAAATATGATAGGTGGAATAAAGTAAACTAACGCAGAAAGAAAAATAATAAAAAAACTAAAATAAAGAAAACACCACGCACTCTGATAGCATATAACAGAACTACCAGCAAATGATTAAGAATATATATGACGTACAAAACTGCGGAAAAGATGTCGGGGAAAGGCAAAAGAATAGAAGTGGTGAACAACACCACAATATTAAGATGCCTGTCTTTGCATTTAAGTGAAGCAGCCACAATTCCCATCTGTAGTTTCTTTATATTTCCGAGGGAGAAATAAAACTCCTTCTATGGAATATTCTTCAGGGAGTAGGTTAAACCATCTAATTCATCTTATAGTTTTCTTTAATGTTTCTTTCTTAGGATGTTTTATTGCAGTCTCACTTGATGTAGTTGCAAGCGCATTATGCACGATGCTAGATGTAGGTTCAACCAAGCTGGAACCTATGTTCTTTATGTTCTCTTTGAATTCCCCAGGTATGGAGCGATCTCAGACGGGAGCATGGCAGTGTTCCATTTCTTCCAAAACATATATTATCCATTTTCAACACCAGACGTAGTAACCATCGTCGCACATTGATCTGTCTATACATCTCTATTTAATACCATTCCTTATGCATCTGTGTTTCAGGAATATGTATCCTTTATACATAAGCTTCTTACCTCGTTCGTTTTGAGGTATTTTGAAACTGAAAATTTTATAATAAACTACCTGATTGTTAATACAGAAGCAGTTCAACTTGTTGGCATGCACGAATTGTTTCCATAGAAGCAGATTAGATTGTAGTTCGATGAAGTGTGGTAGGCTATATGCAAATTATTTTAAAAGGTGTGACATATCAAAGTCGAACAAATTTGGTATCCTGTAAAGTGTGACAAAATCTCTGTGTTGCAATGTTATTTTCGTGACAATTTGACATTGTGATATTATTTCAAAGTGGGATAAAAATTCCGTGATACATTTTGGTTCTGCCACTTATCCAATAACATGACAAAGTCGCAGCGTAAACTCGTGTTCTACCAGCCGAAAGATAATCTGACCGTTCTGTACCTCATCCTTTCAATCCCTCCGTCCGAATGTCAGCTATTGATAAGCGCTGCTGTGTATGACTTCGTTTTCCCCTCTAAGGAGGACGTACACTACGTGGGGAAGAAGTTATGGAAAGAGTCGTAAAAATGTTTTAGAGTGAAAGTTCTGAAGTGAACAGTGAAAGTGGCAACGAGATTTGAAATTGTTTTTGAAGTTGTAGATACAATTTTTTTTATAATCTGTTTATAAAATGATTAATATTTATATTAAAATTTATTGTTTTTCATCTATAAACCAAATTAGTTTAAATGTGCAACTTTATATCATAAGATTTGTACTGCACGACTGTTGATTTTATCAAATTTATAAATTATATTGAAAGCAATACCCAGTATCGTTCAAGATTTTAATCTGAAATATAAAACGTAATAATTAATTAAATAATTTTGATAGCTTTTATTGAATGTTATCTCAATTTAAAATCTTGTGGGTTTTGTTTATTTTTAAATTAATGGGCCTATTACTGTAGTAATTGCAATCATTGAGTGGGCTTGAAAACTAAGCTAAAGTGCATTACTGTGGATATGGTCAAATAGAATAATGTTTGGAATTAGAGCATTTAAAGCTGGTTTGTTAGGGGAAAATGTGTTGTCAAGACGTAATATGAAAGCTTCTATTACTTTCGCACCCTCTACTTCCTTAGAAGAACCACGGAAAGGTGGGTGAATTCATTGTCTCAGTTTGGGAGGTCAGCCAATTGCCTATACGTATAGCAAGTCAGTTTGTCAACCATTCACACAGTCAGCTAGTAAGATCTTTAATTTGTTAGTCAGATCGTCTGTCAATCACTCTTTCAGACAGTCAGCCAGATCATCATTCAGTCAATCAATTAGTCCGTCATTCAGTCTAACAGACGGTCAGTCAGTCACTCCATTAATCAGTTATACAATCAGTCAATTAGTCAATCAGCCCGACATGTCGGTCTGTTGATCAATCAGTCACTCATTCAGTCAGTTCATTATTCAGCTTATCACTCAATCTGTCAGTCAATCTAACAGACAATGAGCGGTTAGTCTTACAACCAGTCTCCCAGTCAGCCACTTCATCACTCAGTCGATCCATCAGTCAATCAGTCAGTCAGTAAGTTTATCAAAAAGTCAGGTCGTCGATGAGTTAGTCAGTCAGTAAATCAGACTGCCAATCACTTAGTCCACCAGTCAGTCAAACAGACAATTGTTCAATTAGTCAATCGCAGAGTCAGGCCATTGTAGTCACTCAGCTAGTCAATCAGACTGCCAATCACTCAGTCAGTCAGTCAAAAGACAATCAGTCAGTCGATCAGAGAGTCAGGCCGTTCGTGAGTCAGTCAGCTAGTTAATTAGACTGCCAGTAACTTAGTCCGTCAGTCAGTCAGTTAGTCAGCCAGTCAAACAGACAATCAGTCAGTCAGTCAATCAGAGAATCAGATCGTCAGTGAGTCAGTCAGTCAGTCAGTCAGTGAATCAGTTAATCAGATGGTAAGTCAGTCCGTAAAACAATTAGTGAGTTAGTTAGTCCGTCAGCCAGGCAAACATATAATCAGTCAGTAAGTCAATCAAATACCCCGTTACTGAATCAATTAGTGCGTCCGTTAGTCAGTCAACCGATCAGTTCTAATCAGACAATCAGTCACTTAGCCAGTTACTTAGTCAGTCAATCAGTTAGTCTAACATTCAGTTAAACAGATAATATGTTAGTTATTCAGATAGTCTGTTCTTTAGTCACTTAAATAATATCAATCCATCAGTCAAATAATTAATTAGCCAGTAAGTTAGTCAGTTACTCCGTAAGTCAGTCAATGAATCAAACAATCAGTCAGTTAACCAGTTAGTCAGTCAATCAATTAATCCAACTCTCAGTCCGTCAGTCAGTCAATGAGTCAATCAGTCATTCCGTTCGTTACTGATTCAGTCACTCAGTCAGTCAGTCAATCAGTAAGTCTATCCGTCAGTCAGTTAATATTATTAGCCTTTATGGAAATAAGCTGGAGTTGATTGCCAGAATCTACGGCGGATCAAGTGACTATATGACATGTGTTCTAGGTTGAACTGAATTGAATTTCGGAGTTGGGACTACGATCCAGCACTGCGACTTTCAAGATCTATTGCGCTAAAACTTTAATCTAGGCGCATTCAAAACTCACACCGGCTGATTACATTAAGGTTCGCTGTGTACCCAGGTTATTAGTAGGCTACCCCATACGTCTCTAGGCCAGCCCATTCTGTGTGTCGTCAGTTGGCTTTCGGAGAATGCTATGGAGTGATGATGGAATAACATGTTGACAAAATGATGTAGATGCGTAATATGGGATTTTTTGTTCGGGGAGTGCAATGGAATGAAGACGGAATGGAGAGAAGTTACCGGACTGACGTAGATCCTAATATGAGGAAATGGGAGAATTCTGACAAAAAAAACCCCTATTGCGAACTTGTTCTCCCCAAGTGTCACTATGGATTTTGAAAAATCACAAACCAGACCAGGACTGCAAACCTGACCGCTTGCGTGACATGCTGAAGGACTGACCACTCAGCCACCGCAGAAGCTGACATTCTTGCTTCATCATTACTTCCCTTTCGTCACATTACCTCATCGTCCCTAAGTCTATAGTGATAAATGGACTCAATATCGAACTAACAGTTATCATGAAGCAGGAAAGATTACTGGACGGACCCAGTGGATCTTGAGGTCGTCAGTGACTGTTAGGTTTAATGTAAGGACAACCCAATTTCCTCTAATGTCATTTCACCGTCTTACCCAGGGCATTCATTTTATCACCAATGCATTTGGAATAAAGATTTTTGCACTGTGTGTTTGATATTAGCTACATGTATTGGAAATACATAGCTAATATAATAACTTACCACAATGTTCAATTTATTTAATAAAATTGTTTCTTAAGTTATAAGAAGCAAATGTGAGAAAAGTGAACGTGAATGTAAGTACATGGAATTAACAAATGACTGTTCTTGACAAACTGCTGGTGAACTGTTTAGCAGTAATAGTTTGAAGTACTCACGCGAGATAAGAGAAGTTCGTCTTGTACGTGCTTATAGGCCGTAACCCCAGAAACGCAAACTCATAAATTATGAGGAGGGCGTATACAGAAACAAAACGCGACACAACTTAGTTCAACAATAATCAGCAATGCATTGGTACATAAAATGTAAGTATTGTGAACCACGTGAAATTGTTTTACATTTGAGAAAGTTAACGAAATCGTAATACTAAAAACTAGCATACTGTACTAAAAGAACACGATCTCGGAGGCAACATATCTTCATTTCTTCAAAATAAGGTAGGTGATGATATTTCTATTGTTACAATGGTATGTCCGTCGGAACTGGCTCAGTTGCTGACAATTACAAAGCGAAAAGCGGTAGACCACGTACAGGCCGAGCCTTCGAAAACACATTTACTCTACAAGAGGCGTTCTTACGTAGTCCAAGTAAATCAACAAGGCGATACAGTATAGAATCTGATCTCTCCAGGTAAAATCAAAGGATAAACTGTAAGGATCTTGGGATGAGGCCGTATAACATGCAATGAAGAGGAATAGGTAGCGGAGGACTAATGCAATGTCCAACACGTTCGCCAGGTATTTCTTCCTGCGATTTTTGGCTTTGGGATATGCACAAAGACCGTGTATATACAATAAAGCATGTAATATTGATGATTTGCGAGAGAGAATAAAGGACGTAATTGTAGCAATTATACAAGAAATGTGCATCCAAACTCTGTATAACATATGGGAAATATCTCTTACATGTGTTGAACACGATGATAAATAAGTGGATAAATTTTTTAGTGAGTATATATAAATGTGAATCACCACCCATATAAGTGCTAACATTTTTAGAGACCCGCTGCAGTTAGGCTTGTAATATCTTTATAAACAAAAGTGAAAGCGGTTATCATGGAAAGGAACTGTTCTTTGATAAATGGTTATACCACACTTTATGACAAAGATAATTAACTGAGAAATTGTGTTCGATAAAATAGACAATTTTAATAAAATTGGATATCGGTCGGTGATATCATCTATGTTTGGAATCGTTGCTCAGGAAGAACATTTATGCTGGTGTGATGGATACGCTGTAGGATTATTGTCTTTCATAAACCACCAAAAAATATTTTATATGGAAGTTAAGAGCGGAATGAACACAATGTTGTTAAACATGCTTCTGTGACCACTTCATAAAATGTCGATGCCATGAATGACATGATTTTGAAGGATCTACAAATTAGTTTCAAATGTATATCAGAAAGTTTGAAAATTCCCCACTAACATGGCTTACACATCGTGTATCTTCACCTAGGTATGAGAAAATTATTTTCTAAATCGATCCCTAAATATCTGAACGATAACTTAATTATTGAGGAGTGTGATCCCAAAACTAGCTTAGTCCATTTGACCATTATTATGATTTATAAACTTTGGTTTATAATTTTTTAGAACTTATCATTATATTTTAAGCTTGTTTTCTTCTTAAACAACGTCAATCCTTGTCTAAAAGTTTGTGTTATTGTGCATATCACTTGAAAACTCGCTGAGTCCGTAGATCGGTGGATAAATAAAACTAGCCCTGTCCTTTCATAAAAATCGATTGAGAGCGTTTTGTGATCACATTCTTCAATTGTAAACGACGTAGAGTGGCAATTTCCAAGTTACTTTGCCGCGATATTGAAAAGGACGCTTGTAACATTTTGAATCGTATTGCAATTTATGGATGAAATATGTATTCATCATGAAAATAAGAGAATAATCACAGAAATGAGAACACTCTGATTATATCCGGCTGAAGAAATTTTGAATTAAGAAATCGGCAGGACATATCTTCGCATTAGTTTTTTTGGACAAAAGCGGAATAATTATGAGAGAATTCTCAGAACAAATCAAAATTCTGAAGGAAGCGTGTTATTGCCAATTACTAATTAAACTTCAGGAGGAAAATGTTGAAAAACCTCTTTGTAAAATTTCCAGCGCTGTGTTGTTCTTGCAAAGCAGTGTACCTGCTCACAAGTGCCAGATTACGTTCTAGAAAATTGATATTGATCATTGGCAATATTCGCTAGATTCAGCCTACTCCATCACTCATTACTGAAACTGAAAAAAAAGACAATGGAAAAAAGAAGCAGAACATGCCATAAAGTATTTTTGACAAATACCATACGCTAGACAGAAATAACATAATTTGCTCTATATTATTTTAAAAAGCAAACACGTTTTCGTGTATTCGCTAACATTTTTCTTAAAACAATGGTAATGCAGTCAAGCTTGCGCTCTAGCTGTAACAATGGGAACAAATACAAGCAAACTTAGTATGTTTTTAAATCCCGTTTAGAATACAACACGTTGCACTTTCTAATAATTTCTAATTGCATCTTTTAAACATTCTGAATTCATTGATATAATTTTGACTCACGCTGTATATTAAATTACAGTAATCAGTATAGCGTACATACACAATTACATTATGAACATACACTCTGATTATTAGCCTCGTTCGCCGTATATACATTCATATTCGTATTTTTTATGCTGAAAATTTGGTTTTCATGACTAATTATTGTAAGAATGTTTCCATAAGATACAACACGTGGCAACAAAGTGACAAAGCATTGACATGGATTTACAGACGGCGTTAAAAATGTGCCTTATTGCTGCGTTGATTACAGTCCGTTATGACGCATTTAATTACATTATATAACCGCTTTGAAGTGTCGGTACTACAGTACAGTACATATAGCATATTACGTATTGTAGCACTTAGGTACGGTACAGTACGGTACATTATGAAACGAATGCTCCAATGCTTAACAAGCATTGCATTGATCAGTTTGCACGCAAACGTATAAGCGTGTACATACATTCAAACACATACAAACACGCTTTAAACACACACACGCATTTGAAAAACAGACATATTACGTACGAGAATTACAAATGTAGATACTGATTATTCTTCTTAAGTAGAAATTTTAAAAATACCAAACTGTAAATAAATCTAGTTTAGTTTTTCATCTACTTACATTGATGTTCTACAATGTAGAAATGTACGGTTTGTGTCGCAAGTAAGAGCAATGTATACTCTAATGCAGGCGTTCTCAACCTGTTGCTCGCGAGCACCATGTTGCTCTTTTAATGACATTTGGTGCTCTCGTCATGTGGGCAAAAAAAGTGTTCGCGAGTATAAACGCTCCTGGGATGCTTTTTTCCATTCAAACTTTGTTGTACAAGGCGAAACAATTAACGTTCCTATTCATCCATTATAATAATATCATAGAGACCTAATAGACCTCGTATTTCACACGGTGTGGGCCTATAACCTCTTTTAATTCAATGTGGACTTAATCAGAAAAGCCAAGATTATTCAAGAGAATAATATGGTTGTTCGTGCGGAACTTCAGTTGATAGATATTCAGTCCTCCTTAGTGCTGAAATATTTGTTTTGAAAGGAAAAATGCATAGCCTTTGAGGACCACAAGATATAAACACGCTCCTAATATTGCGGAATGTTTCTCTAAAATGTCTGGCTATGTTAGGGACAACTTACTCATGCAAAAAAGAAAAAACTTTGTAGCTTATGAACTACCTCAATCACGATCATCATTAACTAATTCACATCTGCAGGACTATTTACGTGTAGTTATAAGCGATCTCTTCTTGAACATCACTAAAATTCTGAGTAACATTCAAGTTCAAGGATATCATTATTCTGTATGAGTGTTTTAAATTTGCATTTGTTTATTTATTTAGTTTATGTAATCATATAGGCCTAGAGCTAATCAAAATATATGAACATATGAACAGTGAAATGTTTTTGAAGTGTTAGTGAAATCAGGATAGAATCAGTGAAATGTGTCGTAGTTCCAGTGCAGTGAGTGAGTTGACAGCGAAATGAGTGTAGTGTTGAAAGATACTTGTGCAGATATGAACATATCATACTCTTGGGTTTTAGTTCGAACTTAGGTTTAAGATACAAATTAGATTTACTTTAAATGTTATTTTAAGTGATCTTGCTTCATTTAATTTTGGATGTTCCTTGTTATTATTATTATTATTATTATTATTATTATTATTATTATTATTATTATTATTATTATTATTATTATTATTATTATTATTATTATTATTATTATTATTATCATATAGGCCTATATATTATTGTTAGTATTAATTATTAGTAATTGTATTTTTAATTGATAAGTTTATTATTGTCATTATTGAGTGTAATTAGTTATCACTGCCATCGGATATATACCCATTGCAGTGTGGATAAATACATACATACATATTCCATTTCATTGCACTCGTTTACTTAGTGTTACGTGTAGGCAGTGCTCACAATCTAAAAAGGTTCCGAACTTCTGCTCTAATGGTATCAATATTTGAAGCAGCCGTCTCTAATTGTTCGAAGATCTTGTCCCGTAGAGGCCACGACGAAATGAACATCTGTTTAAGTAACATGAGGCCTATAATATTCATGACGTGAAACTGTGAATCCAAGTTTTATTTCCCTTTCATGATTTCTCAGATTTGCGTCGGAGAGGAAACCGTCTTAGCGAATTATAATTAATGCCAATTTCTTTTATATCCGATCTCAAACAAAAGACTTCTTAACATATTCATGTTTTAATGTAGGCTAAGTTATACATTTTATGAAAGAATGGTTTTTACTTTCATCGTATCCAAAAAATAAACCAGTCAAAATCTCCGCAAACCCAGTTGTCTTAAACTTTGATTCTTCGAGAGATTTATGATGGTGCTAGCCTATCCTTTGTAATTTTTCATCAGGATAAATTGGCGGATCGACGTTTTCCCTGTTCCTATCATCCAATATAAGGAGGTCTTGCTTTTCATTCCCTAAATTGTTAACAACTATCCTAGAGAAGTTTCTTTTCGCTGAATTTTTAAGTAGAAGATGAAGTTTTACGGAAACCTTACAAGAATAACACGTTCCATAGGGTCTTCTTCAAAATCTCGATTGCTCTCTTCTTTCTGATTTAAAGGTAAAGTCCGAGCACACTACTTGTCTGGCGTTGCTACCGTTATGAGACGACGAGAACCAGACTTACAATAGAGTTCAGTTTGTGCTGTTACTGAAGTCTCTGCTATTTTTACCAGAGACTCACAGAGCTCCTCTTTAATTCAGGGATGTTTGGGAATATAAACCACAACTACAAAGGATCTCGATCACGGATGACTGTTTGCATTACTCTTTACTTGCACTTTTCAACAGAAAGATACAGCTCCAGCTCCTTTGTTTCTCAGTATGTTTTGTATTTTTTTTTTCGTACACTTAATATTTTAACTGAACAAGATATCAAATTTTGATTTGCAATATAGTTGAGAAACACACACACATACACACACACTCACCCACACACATATATAAAAAGCAACACAGATGAAAAGTGTCGTAAACTCAAAATGCTATCTTTTCAGGAAAGAGCTTTAAAGGTTTAAAAACTTCTTATGAAATCACAGAATGAGATTTAACGAGATATTCTTTTCCTTGATAAAGATGCTATTTATAAAATTTATACTTGAAATGATATTTTAAAATTATTGAAAACACTCTTCGAACTTACGACAGTTTTCTATTGCAACGAAAAGCAATAATTACCTACAAAATTCTTGGAAATATAACGCTTCTATCTTTACGATAGCTTTCTACTGAGTCCCAGTGAATTATTTTCTCTATATAGCAGCGTTTTTTGTTGAATATATTGAAAAAAAATACCCCATGTTAATAACAAAAATACTATAAAACGATAAATTTTATTGTACAAATACAAGAGTTTTTGCAACAAGCAAATTTGTCATCAAAGAAAATAAAGTATTGTTAACTAAGTACACAAATGACTAAATTAAATGAACGGAAGTGTATACAAAATAAAAAATTCCAGCATGCTTACCTTGAAACAACAACAAAGCATCCTACTCCGAATCACTATCAGTTCTGTGTGAATCATTTGCATTTGGCAATTTTTATAGTAATCATGGCACTGAGGAGGTATCACATTTGAAACACAATGTTGTAGAAGATCTTTTATCTTTAGTACTGATAATTTTTGTCTCTCGGTGTATGCTTGTTGGAGATTTATGAAATTAACGTGTCTTGCGCGTTAAGGATAGTTGATATAAACTTCATATCATTATCATCATCATCATCATCATCATCATCAATATCATCATTCCTGTCTTTTGCAGAAAATATTAGGTGGTACTCAACATTAAAGTTTTCAACGCTTACATTCTGGATGTTCACATTGACTTCCTCTCTGTTGTCAAGTTGCATTCGAGCTTTATTTTCAGGCAAGTGTTCAGTAGTATTCAGTTTATTTTGTAAAGACACATTTGTTAATAGTATGAGTATTGATGGACCACGAAAAAGTGAATAATGAGCATTATAATTACCACGACAAATATAACGAAAATGGCCTCCATAAGGATCTTAAAATGGAACACGAGAAGCACGACGATAAGGATCACAACAATGCCACAAGCACCAAGATCTCGGTAAGAACCATTAAAAATACAAGAAAGCCCATAGTAAGAACCACGACAAAGAGAACAAGGTGCACGACAAGGATCACGACAAAACGATAAGGACCACGAGAAGCACAGGGACAAGGACAACAACGATCAGGATAAGCACAGAAACAAAGACAACAACAATCACGATAAGGACCATGACAAAGACAACAAGGACCACGAAAAGGATAAAAACATGGACCACAACAACGAAGGAAAGTATCACTATATCACTATATGGACCACAATAAGGACCACGATAAGAATCAAGAAATAATTACATTACGGACCAAGATCACGATAAGGACAATGACAAAGAAAACAAATACCACGATAAGAACCATGACAAAAACAACACATACCACGATAAGTGCTATGACAAAGACAGTGTAGAGAACGATAAGGACCACTGCAACCACAACAATCACTACGAAAAAGACAACAAAGGTCATGATAAGGACTACGACAAAGGCGAAAATAACCATGACGAAGACAAAAATGATCACGATGAAGGCATAACAAAGAAACCAAGGGCCACTATAAGCACCACGACAAGAATAAAGGAAAGGACCCCGACAATAATCACGACAAGGATCACAACATGGACCAGAACAAAGATCACGATAATGACCATGATGAGACACGACAGGACCAGGAAAGGACCACGATAAAAGTAACTACAGAGGAAACAAGAATGGATAAGAACCACAACAAGGACAACAAAGACCACGATAAGGTCCATGACAAGGATCAAACAAAGACGACAATCAGAAAAACGACAGAGTTCAAAGCCACGATAAGGACCATGATAAAGACAACAAGAACTACAATAAGAACGGCGACAAAGACAACAAGAATCGCGATAAGGATAACAAAGGCAACAAGAACCGCGACAAAGTAATGAAAAAACAATAATAATCGCAATGACGACCATTAAAAAGGCAACAACGATCACGATAAAGGCTATGACAAGCATAACGACAATATCAACGACAAAGACTACGATAAGGATCGCGACTAGAACCACGATAAAAACCACTACATGAACTACGACTAGGATGATCCTTGTCGTGGTCCCTATCGTGGACTTTGTTGTTTAACTTATCTTTCTTATCGTGTTTTTTTGTTGTCTTTGTAATTTTCTTACCTTGGTATTTTTGTTTGTCTTATTACATAGGAAAATTGTCCTGTTTATTTTGACATTGTTAGATCTTAATTATAATAATTATTAAAATCTATTTCCGAGTCATTATTTACTTATATATATATATATGTGTGTGTGTATGTGTGTGTGTCATAGCTAATGCATTAATTATATCGTTTCTAATAAAGTTGCGCTAGGCTCTTAATTTTAGGACTTTCTAAGAGTCCATTTTAACGTTATTGAGGGAATAAAAAGAACTCGTAGGCATAGGATTGAACCAACTCTTTTCCGTAGGATACACAGACACCCCAGCAGTGTCACCTATTGAGACGAGATATAAGGTATTTGTTTTGCGTGCAGTGTCAGCGCGCGATGATCCAAATTTCGATCTTATCGTACGTTTTATATATATATATATATATATATATATATATATATATATATATATATATATATACATATATATATACATGTTATTTAGAACATATCATTAATTTTTTTCCAGTTTTCAAATGAGTTTCGTAACTACTTCTATCAACAAACCAAATGTGCCTTGTCAGCCCACTGAGTTGTGTGAATATAAAGGGAAAGTTTGGAACGGTGTCGAGTGTAGTTTCTGAGTAGTTCAGTCGATAGAACATTCGTGCGCTAAGCGAGGAGTCCCGGGATCGATACCCGGCCCCGGTACAATATTTCCTTTGAAATTATTCAAGTCTGCTTCACAGGGAGCTTTACCTGAAAGGCAAATTTGCAAATGCAGTGAATTTTATTAATTCAAGTGTGTGTTATCTTGTGTATCTGTGCTCAGCATCTCCGTTCATACGGAATGTCTTTTATCTAAAATTTAAAATATTACAGTGTCTCATTCTTTTTTATAAGACTGAACATATCATCCAGAACCAAAATCAGAGTTCAGAAGTGAGTTATAGTTTAATATTTATAAATGAAAGTCATGTATTGCTGTTACACAGAATACGTTAAGTGCAATGGAAAGAATTTTTGCCATTTGTTTGTTGTTTCTATCACAGCATATATCTTCTTCGTCTGAAGTGTATTTTACGAGATTCTTAGCTTCTTTCCAATCATTAATTGATTTCGTGTGATAATTGACAAGCAGACGTTTTCTAACTAGGCAGTAGTCGTAGAAAGGAGGGGGAGGCAATGGCAGAAAGAGTGCTTGTGGAGAGGAGGGTGGAGTTTGTTCAGAAAACACACTATTGATTTCCCATTCAGTCTACATTGAAAGTTGCTTGAATAATTTATAGGGCGCTTTCAGTGCCCTGAAACCAGATTGGCTCAATTTTCTGACTCATTGGCATTTGGTCTTTCTCTACTCCGCGACACTGCAAGCCTCTTTCAGACTTTCCTGTATCCTCTTCCCCCTCTCGCCAGTTGCTTTTCTTCCAAAGCAAGTGGAAATAAAGAAGGCTATCCTCTTGTCTTGAACCCCTATCTCATAGTATTAGGTCAGGCATGGTCTTCGGCCATCAACTCTTACAGAATGGTTAAGCAAAAGACGAAAAACAAATTATGGTATATGGATTCTGCCATAAAATTCCTTGCCAATTATTTATTTCGATATCGAGTCCAGAGTCTTCATGTAATAGATAATAATACTCGTTCTAACATAGTTGTTCATCTTTCTTTAAGATGTCAGAAAAGTACTTTTAGCGGAAAACGTGTTCATCATTGTTGGACAAAATGGCTGACCCACTACAGTACGTAGCTAGTGTGTGCTTGAATATGCGCGATGTAACAGTACGTCGCAGTTCGCAGTGCTCCAACTGTAATTTGGACGTCCTGGTTCTCCGGCGTCGTCAATCCGAAGGAGGTACGAATAATTGCGCGACAGAGGATACATCTGTCACAGAGGAAAAGGGCGCGCAGGGAGACCAACTGTTATTGAAAAGACGGTCGATAGAGTGCGTGAAAGTTCCATGCGTAGCCCTGGAAGTTGATGCGAAGAGCCAGTCGACAATAGACAACACATCCTGCACATGGCCACCCCGTTCACTGGATCTCATTGTGTGTGATTTTTTCCTTTGAGATTTCGTCATCAGCAATGCTTACATGCCTCCACTTTCAACGATGTTGCTGGAATTGAGAAGGAGCACATTAGATGAAAGAGTAATAGAACGGAGAAAAATTCTCTCCGGCGACGGGATTTGAACCCCGGTTTTCAGCTCTACGTGCTGATGCTTTATCCACTAAGCCACACCGCATACCCACCCCGGCGTCGGACAGAATCGTCTCAGATTAAGTTCCAACTCTTGGGTTCCCTCTAGTGGCCGCCCTCTGCACTACGTCATAGATGTCTATGAACGTAGGACTGAAGTCCACACATGTGCTGAGGTGCACTCGTTATAAGTGACTAGTTGGCCGGGATCCGACGGAATAAGCGCCGTCTTAAATCACGGAGTGATTTACGCATATAATATATTATTTTAATGTACCTACCGAAGTACATATGATATTTCCATGCAGATATTCTACGATGAAAGAGTAATGGAACGGAGAAAAATTCTCTCCGGCGCCGGGATTTGAACCCGGGTTTTCAGCTCTACGTGCTGATGCTTTATCCACTAAGCCACACCGGATACCCACCCCGGTGTCGGACAGAATCGTCTCAGATTAAGTTCCAACTCTTGGGTTCCCTCTAGTGGCCGCCCTCTGCACTACGTCATAGATGTCTATGAACGTAGGACTGAAGTCCACACATGTGCTGAGGTGCACTCGTTATAAGTGACTAGTTGGCCGGGATCCGACGGAATAAGCGCCGTCTTAAATCACGGAGTGATTTACGCATATCATATATTATTTTAATGTACCTGCCGAAGTACATATGATATTTCCATGCAGATATTCTGCGTCATCATACGATGAAAGAGTAATGGAACGGAAAAAAATTCTCTCCGGCGCCGGGATTTGAACCCGGGTTTTCAGCTCTACGTGCTGATGCTTTATCCACTAAGCCACACCGGATACCCACCCCGGTGTCGGACAGAATCGTCTCAGATTAAGTTCCAACTCTTGGGTTCCCTCTAGTGGCCGCCCTCTGCACTACGTCATTAGAACGTAGAGCTGAAAACCCGGGTTCAAATCCCGGCGCCGGAGAGAATTTTTCTCCGTTCCATTACTCTTTCATCGTATGATGACGCGGAATATCTGCATGGAAATATCATATATACTTCGGTACATTAAAATAATATATACCGACCACATTGCCACCACACTCAGCTGATCTCACAGTGTGTGATTTCTCCCTGTGGAATTTCGCATAGGACAATGGTTACGTCCCTCCACTTTGAACGACATTACCGAGATTGACAAGGCGCATTAACAACATCATAACGAATGTTACGTAAAACATGCATGAAAGGGTTTGGCGAGAATGTGACAACCGTCTGAACATCTGCTGTGTCACATGGAGGGCACGGAAGGAATGCATTTAAGGTCAAACAATATCATGTATTTTTTTGGAATTATACTTTTTGGCAATCCAGCATGTCCTCGAACGTATAATTTCCAACGTTTCGGAACTACATACAGGTTCCATCATCATGGTAAGACCAAAGAGGTCTCCTACCCTGTTGGACTCGTTGCGCCAGGCTGATCCGGACGACTGAGTTTCGACGATCTCTCTGGTCTTTCCTTGCAGATGGAATCTATATGTAGTTCCGAAATGTTGAAAATGTCACGTACTAGGAAACGGTGGATTACCCAAAAGTCTAATTCAAATCACAGTCAATGTGAAAGTCTAAAAATTCTTATGTCATGTAGTATTTCTCTTCAATATTAATTTAAATATAGTATTACAAAATCCAATAATCCAACAATTTGTGGGCAAAGTGTAGGACTACATTTTGTATGGTATGGATTACAGAAAAGTGCTATAAATTCTGTGCACTAGACAAGAAATGTGTGTTCACGGTCATACTTTCAAATTTGATGTACATGGGAAATTTTGCCATGGCTCTCACATTCAAGAACATGTTTATTTTGTGTGCTATTAGTCTACGATACGAACCATCCTGTTTTATTCCCCTTAAAAATTCGTCATCGGTCGAATTTTAATTCGCAAATTTCCATAATCAGCACACTATAGAAGAAAACTAAGTAATATGTTTTCTTTTTTACTATGTACAATTATAAGGGGTAATATGTAAAATTAAAAAAATGTTATATAAAAGAAATATTGAATCTCGAGCTCTCCACAATTGTTCCTCGAATTAGTGTCGTGCACAACCGGTTGCGAAAAATATAGGCTAAATTTAAAATTGCTACTGAACACCTGGCACTATCAATCACCCATAATCCATCCATCCATCCATCCATCCATCCATCCATCCATCCATCCATCCATCCATCCATCCATCGACTAAATAATTCATTCATCCATACATTCATTAATTTATTCATGGATCCATTTATTCATTCATTGATTCACTGATTGGTGCATTCATTCATAGGTTCATTCTTTGATTCATTCCTTGATTCATTGATTGATTCATTCATCCAGGTATTACATTTCGATATCTTCAAGAGCAACAACATGCATCGTGAAAGTAAAAGCATTAGAGTTTCAGAGCACTTTTCTTTTTGTTAATACCACCTTATCTTTTTAAAAAATGACTTATACTATTGAACTAATAATTAACCGTTTAGGGTAATTAAAAGAAATTATACATTGACTATTGTTTTAGAGGTGTGCATCTTGAGCTTAAAGTGTAAATGTTACAGGAAAATATATGTACTTATTTGCTCTTCCCTTTGGTTAGCACAGTAATTATAATTTATTTTATTTCTGCATTTTTTACGCACCACGTTTCATGTTATGCATTACACTTCATTCCTTTCTTGTTACTGATATCCATTTATGTATTAGTTATGAAGATAAGTTTATTACATTGTCCAGTTAATTGTAGGCTTATATCGAGCAAACACATTTTTAATAAGACAAAGTAAATTCCTTTCAATTGTTATTCTCTTTATGTACTCAGAAAATTTCAGTTTCATGTATGATGAAGTGCGCCTGGTGTTCTATCTAGCCTACAAAACATAAGGGGTAAACGGTTGAAATTCGTACACTCGGTCGGATGCTCGACCCCGAGGGATGTTCTCTGACCGCTCGAATCTGAACCGGTTGTAAGCGCTATTCCGCAGCTCTCTAACTCAAGTGCAACAAATTAATTAAATGGGGTAGAAATCCAATAAAATTTAACGAAAACTTATCTAAAATGTGTCAGAATGTATGAAAAAAAATAATAATTACAAATATCTAGAATCATGGGAAGAATTTTTTCAAAGAATTCCTGTGGCGAAGTATTCACTATGCTACCCTCATTTGGTTTCGACTTTCGAGGCATGAAGTATGGCTACTAAAACCTTCTCATGTTTTATTGAGTTTGGGGTCTGAATTTTCTTACGCTCTGCGTTTCTTTCAGAGAAAATTATCTCTGACTTTATTACTCCTTTATTGGAAACTTTATTAAAGGAAGACGACATAACGTCACGCATTTCATTCTTCTGTAATTTAAGGATATAGCTTCTTTCTTCCACTTAATATTAAGTTTATGAATGTGAGTAGGTCTCTTTTTAGGACAGTCATTACAAAATTGCAATGAAATTGGATGAGATTGCTTTTGACGGAAGTTAGGACAGTCACTGCTATTACTTTTATCAGAAACTTTAAATAGACGTGTTATTACATTCTTTCATGAATTTCATTAAGATATAATTCATAGTCTAATAACAATATTTCATTTTCTTGAGATAAGTTGGAATAAGTCTATGGCAATATCGAAGATATCGGCTTTCCTAATTTGCAACCCTATTTGAAATTTGGTTTATTTTCAGTACAATTTGTGCTTTATAAGTACGAACTTGTTTAGACTATATTTTCTCTTGCTACTTCCGGTTCCCCTTTACCATCTCAGCTTTACTCAGTATTTCACAATATCCATCACAGTCGCAATAGAAAACGGGAAATTACAGCAACGTAGCCTACTCTATTCCCCAGGACAACAATGCTATGGAAACATTGCAACGAATGCTTTATGGATCACGGAAAGCTCTAGAGTTGGGACTGATCCCTGAATATTTGGTCATGGCAAAGTAATATCAAAGTGAAATTTCATACAAGGAATGATCAAATAAGTGGTACATAACAATAGTTTTTACGTGTGAGACAGAGTGAATAATTTCGAGGAATATGGCTACCTTCAATACTGATGACTAGAGACCGGCACAATATAAAGAAAACATTAAATTTATTTAAACAGAATATGAAGGAATGATTTACATATTTCAATGGTGAATATATTAGATCCTGAACCATTTGGAACAGATTTACATCAACATTTACGAAATAACCTTTTAGATACTAATGGGCTAGATTTGTATCGTTACTTGCTTATCAGAATGCAAGAACTAGAAAACTCTCTTTTTTACAATGGAAGGAACAAAAAATAAAATAAAATAAAACGAAATACAATAAAATAGGCTAAATCTGACAGTGGTTGGACTGAACACTAGTCACAATACAACACATGTAACTTCTCTGTTTTTTTCTGGCAAATCATTACACCTCATTTCACGTAATATTGTTTTGCAGGATGAAAAATCCACGAAGTTCCAAAATGAGAAGAAATTATAAAGAAAGCACAGTTAAAATATTAATTTACACGTATACAATTATATGTAGAAATACTGAAAATACGTTCACTGTATTCGAAAGAATGAGGTAAGGTGAAATAGGACCCATTTACCTTATTTTTTGCTTCTCAAATTCATTGACACTAGGAGATTAGTGTCTCTCAAGGGAAATTTACGGATTTCATTAGTTCTTGGGAATCCCGAAATGTTGGATGGCTTGAGTTTCTCAAGTGTTTCCTGGAAAATGTCTCTATTGTCTCCTTATAGTATCTGAAAGACGAGATTCAGTAGTGGTTATAGGACAGACCTGCAGAACTGTAGCTCCACAGAGCGACTACTTTACTACCCATTCTTACCCCACCCACCTTTTCTACCAGTGCAGTCATGGCGTTCTAGTTCTCGGCTACATCAACATTAATTCTTGCGGCGGCAGGTATACAATACGCTATCAAGAATTACAAATGAACAGATAATAAAATTCTTAGTAACATACCTTTAGAAAGCAAGAGAAAAATGAATGAGGGAAATAAATAAGTTAAAAGACATAAAAAATAAATTTTTAAATATATGTGTGCATATAATGTAAGAAGGTCTATCTATGTATATATCGTCCGATTACGTCGATTAGCCGATTAAGTCCACTTTTTGTATAAAATAAGTTAAGTACAGTCCCCGACTTGTCGTTCCGTGCTCTGTATTCTACTAAAATGAAATAAGTCCAAAATGTTGCATGCAGGCAACAAACCAATTATTTTATTTGAAGAATTTATTATGATTTTTTCGTGCGTTAATAAAGTTTTAATTTCTGACTTTACAAAACTTGCATTACTGGTCTTAACTGGTTTTACTAGTAATAGGACGATAAATAAATTGTACGTTGATGAGTGAGTGATAGATATATGACCGGATGTCAATGCTGTCATTCAACATTGTAACGCACTCGAGTCAAATAAATAAATAAATAAATAAATAAATAAATAAATAAATAAATAAATAAATAAATAAATAAATAAATAAATAAATAAATAAATAAATCAATAAATAAAGAAATCAATAAATAAATACACAATACGCGTAGTGCAGTTTAAAGAGAACTGGAACATGGAAAAATCTAAACCCGTAAAGAAATACTACTTCCAAAGGAAAAAGGGAATATGATTATTTTGTTGTTGAAGACTAAAGAATTGCTTGTTTACTGTTTCCCATCCATTTTATTTCTACTCGTCATTTGAATATTAAACCAACAAACCCCATATTAAGAATTATGGAATGCACAAACTTTCGGGTAAGTTCATTATTACGAACTGTATATTGATTATTTTTATACTGTTAAATTAAGGACGTCACTCGTTGTGTTCATTTTGAATTGAAATTAATAGTGACTTTCAAGGTTCATTACTTAAATGCTATAAATTTATGTTTCCGTAGGTGATGATAGGAGGGAAGTTTTCGAAAATCTAAAGCAGGTTAGATGCAAAGAAATTTCAAAGAAACTATCGATAGGAAATCTAGCATAATTGTAAACCTTGAAACGAGGTAACACATTATAAATACAATGAATTTATTACAATTCTTTTCGAAAATCATATGCCGTCACTGATGGACCTTTGCACGGGCAGAGAATGTAAACAACTCCACGCGGAAGTCGACCATCCCTAATAGAAGTGGAGTGAGGCTGACGTCATATTTCCCCTACTTACGGGTTCTGCAGGCTTGTTATAAGATATTAACGAAGAGAAAAAAATCATGCGAAATGAGGAAAAGTATAAAGATTTTTGTGAAATTTGACAATTTCACCGAAACATTATGAAATACGAACATTTTTGGCATTAATTTCATTCTACATATCGTGAATCGTGAAAATCCTTATTCCCATAACGCTAATAGATATGGTTCAGAAAATAATACTTCCCATTTTGCCTGTCTGTATTGATGATGTAGTAATAGTAATAGGAATAGTATTAAGTGGCTAGGGACGGGTTAAGGACACCCCTTTAACTAATCGGCTCGATAGTTGCCAATTGTGCACCCCGAATTATGGAATGAATTAGAATGAGGTGTGCCAGCCCATCAGCCGCATGACATCCCTCACCCGCTCACTCAATGGGACCCTTACACCTCCCCGCCAAGATGACCAAAGAGCACAGGATCCATTTCCACAGCCCTTCTAAGATGTCGAAGTGCTGTTAAGGAATGAATCCTGGCAGAGTTATTGCGAAAGGCTTGGAACCAAAAGACGGTTTCGGAGAGGACACCCCTCCTGTAAACGGACGAATATATGCGTCATGACCTGTAATGCCTGCGAAATGAGATGATGAAGATGAATATTATGATATGAAATCTAAATTATTTTTCTGGTAGAGGAAGGGAAATGGACTGTGGCAATGAAAATTCCAACCCGGCATTGGAAAACCATAATAATTGTGGAAAACCATAGAAACCCACAGTCAGATTGGTCGTCCGGGGAATTGAGCCGCGGACCTCTGTGCGGAATGCATGAGCCAACTCTCTCGGTTTTTGATGACGTAGTTGTGATATATTTTCAACACATTCTTCTTTAATATTATTTTTCCTATCATAGAGTAGGGGGAACCCATTTTCCGCTACAATAAATGGGACAATATCAAGTAATCATTACAGAGATCAATGATTTTCCTTTCAAAGGTTGGCAGTTTACCTCTGATCAAGGTTCTGGCTCATATGTACATCTATAATCAAGCAATACATCTCACTTAACGATATTTGTCAGAGAAAGAACAATGTTTATATACATCTTAAGTCTATAAGAGAAATACGTTAACTAGTCAACGATGTATTAGGCCTATGCAATGGAGGAAGAAATGAATTGGCCACACTACCCCATTATCTCCTAGTTTAGTTGACTCATGAGTGTTACCTTATTGGTGTCACTTATGAGGTTAAAATCTGTCTTCGCACAGTTAACTAAACAACAGGTTGGTAGTTACAAACACTAGAAAATCATAGGCCTGCCATGTGGCGAAAAATCGAATGGCGGAACATCGTGTATCCCAACAAATGTTTCTGGTTTTGAAGTTCTTAGGTGAGCTTGTTCACACTTTCATGAGTTTCTGTCTTTTGTATTTTAGTTGGTTATTTAACGACGCTGTATCAACAACTACTAGGTCATTTAGCGTCGATGAGATTGGTGATAGCGAGATGATATTTGGCGATATGAGGCCGAGGATTCGCCATAGATTACCTTTCATTCACATTACGGTTGGGAAAAAGCTCGGAAAAACCCAACCAGCTAATCAGCTCAAGCAGGGATCGAACCCGCGCCCGAAAGCAACTTCAAAGCGGCAGGCAAGCGCCATAACGGACTGAACCACGCCGGTGAGTGTTTCTGTCTTGGATGTTGAAAGGCGTGAAAGACATTTTCAACGTACGGTATTTTCGACGTAAGTTCTGAACTACTTCGCGTATCGTTTCTTGTCCAAAATATGTAATGAAAATTAAATGCTTAACATGCATCATTTCCAATAACTTCAGAAATAACTGCATTTGGTTTTTCGTGAAAATCATCTACAACTTTACGTTTACAGACTACTCGAGCTTTTTGCCGTATTACGCTCTTTTCATTTAATCCGTGCGAACACAATATGGTAGTATATCGCCATCTTATATGTAGATCTCAGTAAGTATACGCACTTCTATGTTTATTATCTTTAATAATCAACATAAATATTATCGTTACCTCGTCTAAGAAACTTACGTTGTAAATTCCGCCAAGTGCGTAGGTAAATCGTTTGTCGTGGCTGCATTAATATTACACAACCTATTCTGAAATACATCAGAAATGGCGGTATTCACTAGAGGTCAGGTGGTTCATAAAATTAGTGACTAGTCTACTTCTTATATAGACTTAAACAGACTAAATACGCAGCCCAAAAATAATAAAATATTTCGTGGACGTCAAAGAAGCTGCCAATTTTTTTCCCAATTACATCTTATTTTAAGAATAGCAAAAACATCCACAAACTGGTGTCAGCTGCAGTCTTGCTAGATCAGTTAACGGCTTATCAGCAAGGATACCAGCGTTCAATGCAAAGCGACTGGAAAACAACTAATAATTCTAATTAAATAGGATATGAATAGAATAGGCCTGCCTACAGAAAATTGCAGACCAATTAACGTTCTTAATATCTCATTAAAGGTAACAACGAAAATAATACACCTAAAAGTAACAGGGCATTTGAGGAAGTAGGCCTATCTACGATTACGCGAAATGTCTATACAGGAATTAGGATGAATAAATAGAGTTTGCTGTATGATTTAAGTATGTTCTGCGAACGGAAAGAAATAATCTATGAATAATAGTCAATCATATAATAATAATAATAATAATAATAATAATAATAATAATAATAATAATAATAATAATAATAATAATAATAAATTACAACAAAATATATTATTAACAGGACAGGAAAAACCTCACATTAAGGTATGTAGATCGCGGAGTCAAAGAGAAAGGCGGAAAAGGGGTAAGATTGGGAAATGCTGGATTTGCATTGAAAGATCTACCTTCGGACAGAAAACTATGAACGAATAATGATTATGATGAGGATGATGATAACAATAATAGTAATAATCATTATCATCGTAATCATAATAATAAAACAATGATAAACTACAATCTTAGGTCCCAAAGTTCAAGATCTTAGTGTACTAGTTCAAGACAAGTATCAAACAAAATTATCCCTTGATAAAACATTAAAAAGAAAGTGAAGTCATCCCCATTACAAACCATAAAGGCTCACAGGATAGCGGGATGTTAAGGTTCCCAATTGTACAAAAAACGATGATGATGATGATGATGATGATGATGATGATGATGATGATGATAGTAGTAAAATAATAGCGACACTAATAATAATAATTATTATTGTTGATGTTTATGGATTACTTCTGGATACAGTCTTCCATGTCTTCCAATATATCTTCCTTCATTTATGGTCGTATTCATAAAGGAGACTTTGGGTCAAAATTGTCTTTGGAAAGTAGAAAGTCGCCATTTTTCTATTCACAGTCGACACTTTGACAAAAGTAAACTTCAATCGTGACTTTACTTCGAAGTCGCTTAAAATCTAGACTTTTGACTTTGTCTTTCGTGTTCTTCGGTGTAGGCCTATTATAATAATTATTATTTATTAGACATTCACGAAACTCTCTTGAATTTTATAAGGATAACACTGTTCTGCATGGATTTTGTTGTTTTGAAATAAATGAGCGTTTCTGAATCACAATTTCACACTGACTGCAAAAATGAAATCCGTTTTCGCGTATCAGGTCAGAATTTTTTACAATTCAAAAGTTTATATTTTCAATATTTTTCGTAATATAGTAAAATTACAGTTCGCTTGTCGTTTGTTAAAAAGGCACGACAGCTTATAATTTAAAATTTATTACTTAAAACGTGACATAATATATTTTATTATGTTTATATTTGATATTTATTAAAATCTACTTACTATATCCGCCCTTGGAGGATGTACAAAATTGTATCCTAGCCCTTAAAATGAAGCAAGGTTAAGACATCCGTTGTTTATTCTTAAAGACTTTTATCTGTCTGCACCCAACATTATCTATAAACAGGAAATTCAAATGTTTAGTGTCTCAGGTCATAAAAAAATTTTGAAGAAAATATTTACTCTTAGATATTGCTATTAAAACTAAGAATGAAGTAGAGAAATGACATAGGGTCCCTGTAGATATATATATATATATATATATATATATATATATATATCCTATTCCCTTTTAAAAGTTGTTTTAAAATTAGAGGTTCAGTTTTGTTTTGTTGGTTGTCGTGTAAAAGTGAAGTGTGTGAGTTCTCATTTTTCTCGAGAGTATAACATAATAGTGTTGTCTCATAGAAATGTCGAAGCGTGGTTCTGTAAATGATTCAAATTTGTTTTGCTATATATGTGGGTCATATACGCTAGTAAAACAGAGACAGAATATAACAGCTTTCATAAAAAATACTTACTTTCTATATTTTGGCATTAAGTCAGGAGACCAGGACAAATCCTGGTGCCCCCACAAAGTATGTCGTAGTTGTGTTGAAGAGTTGAGGAGTTGGAAAAATAGAAAAAGGAAGTCATTGCCCTTTGGTATCCGTATGATTTGGAGGGAATCTACAAATCATGGAGACGATTGTTATTTTTGTACAGTTAAGGTAGCTGAATATACTGCTAAAAACAAGAAAGAGATTCTATATCCTAACATTCCCTCTGCCATTCGGGCCGTACCTCATGGTCCTGATATTCCCGTTCCGCTACCCCCTGAATCAGATACATTGCCATCTGCAGCCAGTAGCACTGAAACTGAATCTCCAGTGGATCATACTTATGAATCAGACAATACTGGTATGACAGATGTTTTAATCAAAGTGAGCTTAATGATTTAACGAGGGATTTAAATTTGCCTAAAGAATCAGCAGAACTATCAGGTTCTAGATTAAAAGAAAAGAAAGTATTGGCTCAAGGTACATATTTTTCATTGTACAGGCATCGTGAGAAGGAACTTGTCCCTTTTTTTGCTGAAGAAGAAAATTTAGTGTATTGCCAAGACATCATTGCCGTCTTAAAAATTTTATAACATAAACTATAATTCCAAAGAGTGGAGGTTCTTCATAGATTCTTCTCAGAAAAGTCTTAAAGGTGTTGTGCTTCATAATGGAAACATTGCGGACTATTGCTGGATGTTAAAAAGGGACTGCTCTGAACAACATGCGAGGAGGTCAAAGAGGAGAAAATTTGAAATGCAATATTGAGGTAAGATTATGAAAGTGTTTATAATTATTAATTAATATTAATTAATGATTAATTGGTGGCAAATATCAAATTGTGGCCTAGTTTTTCTCACAAAATTCTTGTAGAAAATAATTTTTATGATGTTTCACAAACCAATAATTTAATTTCTAGTTATTCATGAATTGTCTGAAAACCTAACGTGATGGGAAAAAAATGGAGATTATTTTCGATTTCAGCACAAAAAATCCGTTTAGAATCGCCGATCAGATTGAAAACAACAGAGAATAAGTTTTGAAATGCAGAATGGTGTAATGATTTCAAATCAAGATATAGATTTGGTAAACATACCATATTAGTTATCCTGGTTCTTATTTCATCGCTATTTTATTCTGCAGGTAAGGATTAATAAATTAATATTGATTTTCAGTAATTAATTCTATGGAGGATAGGCTATACAGTTTAATATGCAGTTAATTTATAATCAGGGTATAAATTACTTTGGTCGTCATAATACAGGTTTCTGCATATTGATTTCAGGCAATTTTCAACTAATTTCTGCAGACTTGCAGGGAGTATGTCTGCTGTCAGTAGGTTATCGGTACTAATCAGTCTGCGGCCTAGGGTCACCGATTCGCGAGACTGAAGTTTGCAACGCACAGAATATACATGACTTATGACACATGGGGTGGGATGGCACTGTGAGAGTACAGTTGGTTTCGTAAGAAATTACATGACCTCTTTTCTAATTTATTCTACTTGGCGTGGGTCCTTGCAATCATCACACGTGCTTGAGATCCTGTGAGTAAACAAGTATATTTTATTTATTTTCATTTATTTATTTGATTATTTTACATGAATATTTGTGTTACTGTTAATTTATAATTCACACTACTGAGGAACATGTCGAAAATTAAGAGCACCAAGCGTTCCCTTCAGAACGATCTTATAGAGAAGTTCGGAAAGGAGTATTTTCATATTAAAGGAAAAAAGCACTGAATTTTGCAAAATTGTAAAAAGTATAAGGACAGATGGAACTCGATTTTTTCAAAAGCAGTGTAATAGCAAATGGTACATGAAAAATATTTAATTATACAGTCAAAACTGGCCTTCAACATCAAAATCAGACATAAAACTTGACAAAGAATTTAATCGAGATTTGTGCATAATGTTGGTACATGCCAACATCCCTTTAGCGGTTCTTTAAAAAAGTTATTTTGGTGAAATTAGGAGATACTTTTCTTTTGATACGTTGCGAATGAACTCGTACTTTGTAATTCGGTGCATTGAATTGTGAAGAAATGTATTTCATGTAAGTACTGTATATGTATTTTTTTTCTCGCACACAAATGATTGTTTTATACTGTTAAAACTTTTACTGTATATAATGTAAATTGAAACGTGTAATGTAAGTAATTATTAATTTCTTACAGGTAATAAAAATGCACTGTATACGAGTATATTATATTTGTAAACGAACATTTATTTTGTGTCCTGTGATTGAATGTTTGCCTTTTGAGGCAAGAACTACAACTGCACTCTCACCTCCCATTCTCCTTCATCTACACAACACATTCGTAGCTTAATGCGTTTCGGTACCCTGATCCGCAGTCTGGTAATAATGTTCCTTTTATAGTCTGTTATTGGTGGCATCTTCTTATTTTCCATGTTTTCATCATTATTATGCATGAAATAATATTATTCTTATATAAAGCTGCAAGAATGGCTAAAAATCGTGTAACATGAACCAATGTTCAATTGTTTCAACTAGTCATTAATTTAATTCGTTTAGAAAACTATGATTGTGATTGCCAACATTAGAACAAGATCGCCAAATCTCAACAAAGTCAAAGTCTAAGTATTGTCTTAATTACTTATGGCTTTTAAGGAACCCGGAAATTCATCGCCGCCCTCACATAAGCCCGCCATCGGTCCCTATCCTCTGCAAAATTAATCCAGTCCCTAGCATCATATCCCACCTCCCTCAAATCTAAGTAATATAATTATATGAATAGAAATTTCAACAAAGTTAATCTGTGCTAGGAAAGTCGACTTTGGGACGTCTTCATCCACAGTCTCGTTTACGACCTTTTTTATATTATCTTCTATGACTGCTGAATATTTCTTCCTGTTCAGTTCACAACTACTTATCTGTTGTTTATTCTGTGACGTAGTTTGCTTAGATTAAAATATAATAATTTCTTTTCATTGTAATGTAAAACCTTTCACTAATAGGTATATAAAAATATTTCCTTTCATTTATATTTCCTTATACGCCCTTACCTTACAACCTTAAAATAATTGCATATGTGTCCTAATATTACCGCGTTCTTTAAATGGTTATTCTAGGATTTTTTTATCAATTGCTATGGTTATCTAACCCCTGAATGCAATTAAGGTGACTATTACACTTTTACTATGTCATATTAGTTTCAACCAATAAAACGGTACGAAAGGACGTCTTTCAACCAATCATGGCAGTTTATCGCTACAATTTTATCAGTTCCGTAGTATTTATTTTTGTCACTTACCTGGCATTTGTTTCTTAATCCTTCCCTAGCATTTGCTTCTTTGTTTGCCAACATTTCAAACTACAAATTCTTTACGGTACTATAAAACATGCTTTGCGATTGTCATTAGTTTACAGTATAGACAGTCAACTGAAAATGGCGGCTCCGTTCAAACGTTTTGGTGAAGCATACTTTAGTGAGAAAGAATTTCAGCAAGTCAATTAACATTTTATTGTATTAGAGAACTCTATTTCTTCTAATCTTTGTATAGTTTCTTCTAATTGTGTATAAGTCAATTAAACCCAACTCGAGTTCTGATTTTCTCTAGATAAATCAAAACCTCTAGTGAGATCACTGTTGATAATGCTAGCGAAATGAGTCCGAGATCAAACGGGAAAGTTACTCAGCATTTTCTCTTAATAACATGAGGGAAAACTCGGGAAAGTACCTCAACTAGGTAACATGTCTTAACCAGGATTTTAACCCGGGCACGCTCATTTCATGGTCAGAAATTCTAACATTTACTTCACAGCGATGCACGGCAGAATTTTTAATTTAGTTTCTTTGAAGGGTTTATTTTATAAGTTTCATAAGTGAAACATCATGTCATATGACATTTATTAATATTTAAATAATTTACATTGCCGCTCTGGCTCAATTCGCAACTTGTCGAACTTCAAATCCAAAGACTCCGCATTTCATTCTTGGCAAGGAAATGACAGCTATTGTGCCTGGATATGCGTTGCTTATGTTGTGTTATTTGCACGATGACTATGCGCCATAACACAAATCACGCCATTTCTAAACGTCTAAGTTTGATTTATATTCATCACAAAAGTGAGGATTGGGTAATGAAAATATTTATAAATTTTGTATGGGTAACTCTGTGACCTGTCATTTGCCTATACGATACCAATATCAGTGAACTATTTCCCCATAGGATACAATCATCTCAAAGATACTACAGAACCTCTTTAGTTTAAAAGCATTGTTAAATAAAGAACTACTGCTAGAATTAGGATCATTCCTTGAACTCTCGTTCTGCTTCGTGACTGCCGCTTGCTTGCAACTTACAAGCAAGGGGTTGAGGGAGACGACTGGGGCTACAGCCTCTGGGAGGAAATAAAGCGAACAACAAGAGGAAGAGAAATAAACTTTTTAGAAAGAAAATGTCAATACCTACAACGAAAGAACGTGAAAATAGTACTTGTGCACAATGTCAGATCTCTTGATCAATAGGAAATGATTGGCTCGAGAAAAATTTATGAAGACAAATATTCTTAAAGGAACTGTTCCCTTTGAACTTAAGAAAATGAACTAACTGTGTAACTTTCAGGATAGGTCATGAAAGTTTTAAAGTGTAAAGGTGATAGATTAGTGTAACTTTTGGGTACTTCAACAGTGTGTTGACAAGGAAATTCTGAATGTTTTGTAATTGTTTAATGACTTCACTCTCAGGGACTGAAATAGATAACCTATAGTATTGAAAACTGTTTAATCTTCAAAAATGAAAATAAGAAAATGCTGAAAGCGTCTGCTTTCATTTCTGACTTCTTAAAATTAAATATCACTCATTGCAGGTTCCATAGAGAAATGGAGGAATTGTCTTCACGGATAAAATTTCATACATTTTTTTGGAGTTGAACAATGTTATATTTTGTACTCTTATCTTTTAATTTCCCCCAAGAGTAAAATGTTAATGGAATTAAGCCGTGGGAATTAGATCATTAGAATATTATGCTAATATTTATATATCTGAACAATTCCTTTCGGTCCACACCTGTGGAGTAACGGTCAGCGCGTCTGGCCGCGAAACCAGGTGGCCCGGGTTCGAATCCCGGTCGGGCAAGTTACCTGGTTGAGGTTTTTCTGGGGTTTTCCCTCAACCCAATACGAGCAAATGCTGGGTAACTTTCGGTGCTGGACCCCGGACTCATTTCACAGGCATTAACACCTTCATTTCATTCAGACGCTAAATAACCTAGATGTTGATACATCGTCGTAAAATAACCAAATAAAACAAAAATAAATAATTCCTTCCGTATTTTGCTACGTTTGTTCTAAAGAATTCTGTTAAATATAGGCAATATTATGCCCATCAGTTTAATCAACAAAATACTGCTAAAAGTGTATGTTAACAAATTGTCGACAATTTAAAATTTCTCCAAAGAAATTGTTGCTATTTCTCTCTCACCACTAATCGCGTGTCACAATCCTACTTTTGACTCATGGAAAGAAATTCATGCCGGAAAGTAGCGGGTTGTTAAAGTTTGGAAATTACCATTTTTGGGAATTTACACCTCCAAGAAATTGTAACGATGTGTAATTCCTACAGAGTAGGCAATCGACACACACACGCGCGAGCGCACACCTACATGATGTTTTCGCATAATCTCGCACTATCCATGGCGCAACTTTATCTGTAGTTGTGTTTCCATATGTTTCTTAAAGGTGATTCCATTTATCGCTATTGTTATGTTTACGTTGAAGTTTTAATTATATGAGGTGTATAGTTCCAAAAGTCGACATCTGCCATTTTTATGAAAAATGAGTTACGACCATTTCTTATATTTGTGGGTTGAAATACATTGGAAAAACACTATTTCATCCTCCAAAACTTGATATTTATAACATAAATTAAGCTTTAAAATGTGGAGTTTTTTCCAAAACCCGACTTATTTTGTTAAGGTATTGTTCCAAAAACTTGACATATGCAGTTTATTCCAAAGTCCGACATTTACACTTCCATTGTGTGAACTATGAAGGCAGTAACGTTCCAGAAGTTGACATCTCTGCTCAAGACAAAGAAAGTGTGTGATTTCTTTATGCTACTAGAGTTTTCTTTTAGAATTTCATAATCCTTCAGTGCACGAAACTTACTGGGAAAATCGACAAAGGAACTTTAGCTGAATCAGAATATGCTTCATTATATTGGTACTTCAGAGCTGTGCAGATTTTTACAACGTGTTGACGTGTTATGTGAGCTTCTTATAGAAGTAAAATTTTCATAGAATCTCATAGGGCTATACAAATTTCGCCTTCAGAGCCTGGGGGTGGAAGAAAGAGAGTCGGTGATACAAAGAACTAGACAAAACACAGAAAAGGGATAGGAAGTTAAGTTTTATGCTAACTGTAATGTTTGTCTTTACAGCGATTGTTCGCTGCTTGCCTGTATTTGATAACTTTTGTATTGATTATTGGTAGCTACTCTCTCAGAAGTCAAAACATTACCCATAAACCAATGAAGTTTCCTAACTCAGCGTGATATCAACCACTTTTACAAAGTGTTTTACAGCGTTCCCAATAAGTTGGTTCAAGATGAATTCATACTGAATACACAACAGCTGATTATCCTAAAACATATTTTAACAGAACAGCGAGAGATCCGGGGATGGGAGCAGGTCGTGTTCTACCAGTTTACCCACAAACTTTCTTAAAAATCTTGCAAGTGGCAAAGAATGAGGTGGGACTTCTATTTAAGTGGCATGTAAAAATTGGACTTCCGCCAGTAAAAAAAGAAGAGAAGAGGATACATGTAGCAAGAACTGTGAAATAAAGTGATATGCTATGAAAGATTTCATCGAACAATTAGGTAAAATGAGTCACTCCATTTCCTCCATACCAACGGATAGAATTTTTTTATGTAATTGAGAAGGAGGCAATGAAGATGAACATTATGAAATCCGAAGATTACTGGAATATCTTCAACAACAATGACACCATAAATAAGTTAAGTATAGATTTTCCAGTTTATGACTGGAAAACGAATATACAACCTGTTTTGAAGCCACCAAATGGCTGGTATTTCAAACTGAAATTCTATAAAAAGAATCAAGATAAAGGAATTGGAATTGCGATAAGGGGAGAACAAAACTATAGAAGAATTGTAAATTTGTACAAAGGATTTTGAAAAAGGGGAAAACGTACTCTGGATGGAAAAATCACACTTGCACAAAAGCACATGCATAATCTATGAGGAAGAACTAAGTAATGTTAACAAATTACTTAAAGAAATGTTTAAGATAACTGGAGAGACATGGAAACTTTGGAATATTGCAAGAATATTACAGACCGTATTTATAACGAGGATGAGTATGAAGAAGATTGACTATCTGTGAACCACAGGGAGAAGAGAATTTCAGAATTTAAAATGTACACTTAATGAAGGTTAAATATAATATTCTGATGATATATATAAATAAATGACAATTTTATTACAATCCATGGATTCAATAAAATTAATAGTTTTTTAGTATAAAATGTGGATTATTTATGGGAAATAATGTTATTAGAATTTCCAAAATCCGATATAAAGTTTATTGTTAGTTCCAAAATCCGACATATATTTTATTGTTAGTTCCAAAATCCGACATATGCAATAGTCAGTTCCAAAACACGACATGTCCAAATTTAATAATCTAATAACTCTTACAAAAATACATACTTTTAGTTCAAACATGTAATTTTATCCTCAGCTTTACTATTAAAGACTATTATAAAAATTTCCTGCACATCTCAACACTGCAAATACCGGTACTACAGATAGTTTTTTGGCTTTTTCTCTCGGGTTTTGGAACTATACACCTCATATAGTAATTGGTTTTTATAATAGCGTAATAAAGAATGGTTGGGGCAAACGTAATCCACAGACGAAGTTATCAGACATCGGAATGTACAAACTTAGTAGTGCAAAGTAAAACATTGTAACCGTATAAGAGCTATTATAATGGTCAATCACGACATAATTAAAGCACCAACGTACACATAAGAATAGCAATAAATGAAATCACCTCTAAGAAAGATATGGAAACAATTACAGACAAAGGTGTGGCGTGGATAGTACGATTTAGTGCCAAAATATCATGTAGATGCGTTTATAAAGCTTCTACCAGTAGAATTTTAACTAACGACAAAATCACAAATATTCCAAGTACGTCTGAAAGTCATACACATTAAACACTGAAAATTCATGTACAAGACAGCCATGTTTTACGAAATAGTCCTAAGGGTAAAGCAGAGTATCAGCTGTTAAATGGGAAACACAGAAAGTTAATACGATGGGACTTACGTGCGATGGGAAATATTTAGTTGAATTCGATATCCATCCTGAATGTTTGAATAGCTATATAGAGAAAAAGAAGGAAATCACGTCCTATTGCTCCCAAAAATCTTAAAGAAGCTGTATTACATTTTAAAAGTACACAAGATCTGAATAATAAACGCGAGCAAATATTGTCTGTTTTTATTGATAGTGAAATCGCTATGTTAACAACACATACTTTTACAGTTTTTACCCATTGAGCAAACTTATATTTTAGTAGACGACACATCTACGGATGTCCAATTTCTTTCGCAACTGTACTGTATGTGTAAAAACAATCCTTTTATTTTAGATTATATTTATCATACTAATCAACACACAGTGGATTTTCGGTCCCCATACTGAAGGTTAGATTGCAGGGAGGTCATTGAACTCATTGCTGCGCTCCCTCCGTACTCCGAAGGACGTGATGTCTTGTCGCTGTGTAGGGACCGAAAATCCGCTGTCTGCTAATCAATGTGTGAATAACATTAGTCCATTTCCGCAGCTATGTTGTCAAATTTACATTTCTGCATATTTTCCACGTGTTTCACTACGGTACTTTAAGTATGCTGATAGCGCTTTTTAATACTGCTATTGGCGCTAATGCAATTTTTCTTCTCACAAATTGACGCCTATGATCGATAGGCAATCTCATAGCTTTGCATACGGAATAATAATAATTTCCAGTTCCTGCGAAAGTGACCAAAGGCATTTCCTAGGAAAATATTGTAGGGCAGAGCATTCTTAGGTGAGAATTTTACGATAAATTGTAAACTTCTTGTTTTCAATAATCGAGAAAGTTATACAAGGGCTCAAACAGTAGCTGTGTGACTTGGAGTTTTCACAGTCGGAAATGGTTTGTAGAAATTGTCTTTGATAAATTAGTAGCTGTCTGTATATTACATATATACAGAGTGTCTCAGAAGGAATGTAAAATACTTCAGGACAATGTAGTTTGGCTTAACCTATATCGTTTTAGCTCGATATACCTATGTCCAAAATGTAACAGTTGAGAAATTTTTGATGGATGAACTTTTAAATGGAGAGGGGCTTTATAGATGTACGTATTTCTACGTTTTAGAACATTATGATATGATACAGTATTGAAAATTTTGCATCTTGTACTATTTCAATAAATTTATTTCATAATAAAATACGAACTCAGTAAGAAAATAAATTAACTACACTAGACAAATTGCTAGCGGTTCCCCTTCTTATGGATTCTAAGAATTTTAAATTCATAACAGATACCGGTACTGATTCCCTTTCCCACCTCAATGAAACATTTGATAGCTTGTTAGTTTCAGATAACATCCGGTAAACATGGGACAATATGAAGTTAGATGGAACCTTTCGATTGGGAAAATGTCTGTATTCTTCAACAGCAGCCATTGAATTGTCATCACATATTCCGTAACAAAAAGCATGTCTGTATATTCAATTTGTACTATGAGAATACACGAATTAAATTTCAAGTGAACGTGTATTCAGTTGTGCGTGGAGCAAGCGTTGCGCTGCCCAGATACTGCAGTGTGCAAAATATCTGACATAATGCATCAAGTATAGGTAAGACGTTTCAGTATTTCTCCTCAACCGTTAGACTTCAGATATCGGTATATCAGTTTAAATCGATGTAGGTTAAACAAAACTACATTATCCTGAAGTACTTTACATTCGTCCTGAGACACCCTGTGTAAATAATAAAGATATATTTACAAAATGTAATATTTTAATTGATGCAGTATATTCTCTATGGTTGCACTGTAACATGTTACTCATGGAGAAAACTGATTTGGGAGCACTGTAGTCCGATAACTTTGATATCAACGTACTGCAGTTTCCCAGGCTTTGGCACTCGGCTATGAAGCGAACTCAGCGAGGAGGAAATCCCCCAACTGTTCATCCCGTATCACACAATTCTGAGTAAAGAACTTGTTTTCGTATAAAGAACCAGTGTAATCATTTTCGTATTTACGTAACCTCCCACTCTTTATCGGTGTTCGTCGAAAGCTCTATTTATACGCTTTTGGTGTACCGGTACTAGAAGTGCCAGATTTAAATGTAGCCTATTGAAAGCGCAGATTTAGATATACGAAAAGAGTCCGTGTTAAGAACTGCACAATAATCCCTTCCCAATTTTTGCCAAACTTAGGATTGACTACAATTGTAGTTAAAATATTATGTATTAATTTACATATAATTATATAGTAAACGTTCTTCGGTAGATAACACATCTCTTTTTATAGGTTCGTAGGTAAATGTTAGACAATATTTTAAGATAAATGTTGAGAGCCTGTCTTAGATAATTTCTTCATTATTTCATATTAATATTTAAATCGTGATACGAAACCCTGTAACTATAGAGCCATCAATAAAATGCGCCCGAATACACGAAAAAAAGTTCAATATGATTGATTTATACAACCTTAAAAAGGACTATAAAAAGAAAGTTACCAGCTCAAAACCCACCCAAAACATAAGACAGCCTAACTTAAGGTGAGATCAGAGATATGTTTAAAAAAAAAAGATCACAAGTTGGTTTTTCTTCCAAACGTCATTTCGAATTTCTGCATAATTTGGTATATAATTTGCTAAAAAATTCTAATTGCAACTACTTTTCATTTCTTAATACGTTTCATGTGTCAAACTACATTTTCATCATTCCACACTATTGCATAAAAATATAAATATCTCTGAAACTATATGACATTATCAGGTCGAAATTTCGAATAGGTTTGCCACTTTAGAAAGTTCCGACGAAGTTGAGAAAGAATTAGATGTTAATAGCGTGTGGGAAAATATCAGAGATAGTATCAAAATTGCAGCTGAGCAGAGCATAGGTTATTATGAAACTAAGAAAAAGAAAC
Organism: Periplaneta americana; assembly: GCF_040183065.1. Lineage (NCBI taxonomy): Eukaryota > Metazoa > Arthropoda > Insecta > Blattodea > Blattidae > Periplaneta > Periplaneta americana. The sequence continues at coordinate 23,184,565 of NC_091128.1, read as the reverse complement.
CGTGGTTTGATGAAGATTGTTGCATGGTAGTAGAAAGAAGGAAACAGGCAAAATTGAAATTCTTACAGGATCCAGTTGAGGAGAAGAGAGATAATTATTTCAATGAAAGACGGGAAGCAAGTCGTACACTTAGGAATAAAAAGAGAGGTTACTTGAAGGAAAAACTGAATGAGGTAGAAACAAATAGTAAGAATAAAAACATTCGAGATTTATATAAGGGTATAAAGGAATTTAAGAACGGATATCAGCCAAGGGTAAACGTGATCAAGGATGAGAATGGTGACTTGCTTGCAGACTCTCCATCAATCCTAAACAGATGGAAAAACTATTTTGCGCAACTACTAAATGTACATAGGCCAAATAGAAATGATCGGGACGATATTGAAATACAAACTGCTGAGCCATTTATACCCGAACCCACGCTTTCAGAAGTCGAAATTGCGATAGAAAATCTGAAAAAGTACAAGTCTCCAGGTATCGATCAAATTCCAGCAGAATTAATACAAGAGGGTGGAAGTGCATTATATAGCGAAATTTATAAACTTGTACTTGCTATTTGGGAAAAGGAAATTGTACCAGAACAATGGAAGGAGTCCATAATTGTACCTATTTTTAAAAAGGGGGACAAAACCAACTGTGGTAACTTTCGAGGAATATCACTTTTGTTGACGTCGTACAAAATTTTGTCCAATATTCTTTTGAGGAGATTAACTCCGTACGTAGATGAAATTATTGGGGATCATCAGTGCGGTTTTCGGCGTAATAGATCGACTATTGATCAGATTTTTTGTATTCGGCAGATAATGGAGAAAAAATGGGAGTATAAGGGTACAGTACATCAGTTATTCATAGATTTCAAAAAGGCATATGACTCGGTTAAGAGGGAAGTATTATATGATATTCTTATTGAATTTGGTATTCCCAAGAAACTAGTTCGATTAATTAAAATGTGTCTCAGTGAAACATAAAGCAGAGTCCGTATAGGTCAGTTTCTATCTGATCCTTTTCCAATTCACTGCGGGCTAAAGCAGGGAGATGCACTATCACCTTTACTTTTTAACTTCGCTTTAGAATATGCCATTAGGAAAGTTCAGGATAACAGGCAGGGTTTGGAATTGAACGGGCTACATCAGCTTCTTGTCTATGCAGATGACGTGAATATGTTAGGAGAAAATACACAAACGGTTAGGGAAAACACGGAAATTTTACTTGAAGCAAGTAAAGCGATCGGTTTGGAAGTAAATCCCGAAAAGACAAAGTATATGATTATGTCTCGTGACGGGAATATTGTACGAAATGGAAATATAAATATTGGAGATTTATCCTTCGAAGAGGTGGAAAAATTCAAATATCTTGGAGCAACAGTAACAAATATAAATGACACTCGGGAGGAAATTAAACGCAGAATAAATATGGGAAATGCGTGTTATTATTCGGTTGAGAAGCTCTTATCATCCAGTCTGCTGTCCAAAAATCTGAAAGTTAGAATTTATAAAACAGTTATATTACCGGTTCTTCTATATGGCTGTGAAACTTGGACTCTCACTCTGAGAGAGGAACATAGGTTAAGGGTGTTTGAGAATAAGGTGCTTAGGAAAATATTTGGGGCTAAGCGGGATGAAGTTACAGGAGAATGGAGAAAGTTACACAACACAGAACTGCACGCATTGTATTCTTCACCTGACATAATTAGGAACTTGAAATCCAGACGTTGAGATGGGCAGGGCATGTAGCACGTATGGGCGAACCCAGAAATGCATATAGAGTGTTAGTTGGGAGACCGGAGGGAAAAAGACCTTTAGGGAGGCCGAGACGTAGATGGGAGGATAATATTAAAATGGATTTGAGGGAGGTGGGGTATGATGATAGAGACTGGCTTAATCTTGCACAGGATAGGGACCGATGGCGGGCTTATGTGAGGGCGGCAATGAACCTTCGGGTTCCTTAAAAGCCATTTGTAAGTAAGTAAGTAAGAAACTATATGACAAAATGGTTGCGGTTTGGCGTGATTTGTAGCTGAATGTTTGTTTCGTAAGTTAGCGCCATATTACAGACTGTAACGGCTGACTTTGTTGTGAATTTTCAAAATACGTGTAGTATTCTGTTTTTCTGAACATGTAACTTTTTTATAATGTTTACTTTGAGGCACATATCCTCGGAAGTTAAAAATATACAACATTTATATATCTACCTTTTTCTCGGAAAGTCGAACTTTTCATAGATTTTCTACAGTATTACACTCATTACTGAGCTCTACTTTACTGGTATTTGGATTAAAACTTTGTAGTGCATGAATATTAATGTAATTTTATTTTCCTTAAAACATAGTATGTTACAAAAAAAATCGTAACTTACTATTTTTACAAATTCACTTATTAAACGAGAGCTCAGCACGTTTAAATTAATAAACAATCAGCAGTACAAATTTTCATAGAGATGTCTTTATTACTTTCTGACGTAAAGGTACCGATGCTTAAAGACAATCAGTTTAACATTGCTGATGCGATGCGATACTTACTGTCAATCAGCATTGTCATGATAGACCATCTCATTTCTATTCATAATAAAGGGATTCTCCTTACAATTATCAATGCTGGCGATTATTCCTGCATACATATGCACACTAAATTATTGACCTGCTAAAAAAAATAGTTCTCCAAAAATATTTCTACGATCTGTAAGTATAAAATTGTTTAGTCACACTTCAAAAAATGATAACATTTTTAAAATAGTTTATATACCTTGGACAGACGGCCGTTTGAACGCGATGTTACGTCTTCATCAGTGTCTCCTAAACTACTGGTGATCTTGAATTCTGCGATTTGCATTCGTCAGTTGTAGGGGTGGGGGTGTGTTGCTCTTATGTTGGGGGCTGGTTGTTTGTGTGTTATGACTTATCATGACATCGAATAATGTGTGGGTATTGAACTGTAATTGTGTATTAAGTATATGTTGTGGGTATGTTATTGTATGTTTATATATTTCGTATTGTTCTAAGATGTTTAACTGTGAACTTTTTGGTGTGATGTGTAGAATTTCCATATCTGTTTCTATATTATTGTAGTCATGTAGTATTGTTGATAATGTGTTCTGCGTAATTTGATGCGATGTAGGGTCTGGTTACAGCTTTAAAATGTTCATTATATCTTGTATGAAAGGATCTTCCTGTCTGTCCTATGAAAATGTGGGCAACTATTGCATTTTAGTTTGTAAACTCCAATTGAATCATACTTATTTGAATGTTTAATGTGATTATTTAGATATATCTGTGTTGTGTTATTTGTTTTGTATGCTATCTTGTATTTTAGTTTTCTGAATGAAGTTGCAATTTTTCAAGTATTGGTATTGTTATATGTTAATGTTATGTATTTATTCTCACGTGGTGTTTGTGTTGGTTTGTTCTGTTTTGTTTTGCCTTTTTTATTACTGTGTCTATCATGTTAGGGTTATATCCATTGTTTTGTGCTATATATTTTATTGTGTTTAGTTCTTCAGTATAGTTGTCATTGTTCATTGGTATATTGATTAATCTATGTGCCATTGTACGGAAAGCTGCATGTTTATGTTGTATGGGATGCTTTGATGAATGGTGTATATGTGTTGTGGTTGTGGCGGGTTTCCTGTATATTTTGAATTCGTGTCTGTTATTTGTTTTGGTTATGGTGATGTCTAAGAAGTTTACAGCTTGGTTGTGTTCTGTTTCTATTGTATACAAACAAAATATATCAATCAGGCCTCTTATTAACTACAAGAATGCACCAGCATACAAATTAGCGAAATATATAAACACCACTATAAGAAATAGTATACAATTTGAAAACCCAACAACAATAATCAACACCATAGACCTAGTTAACAAAATAAAACACAAACACATTCTACACAACACAAAATTAGCATCATTTAACAATCTATATACGAACATACCGGTAACAGAAACACTTGAAATACATGAAAATCCGCCGAATTAGTTCTGTGGTAGCGTGTCTGCCTCCAGACTAGTCGGCCGGGGTTCGATTCCCGGCGGGGTCAGAAATTTGATGTAAAATTTCTACCTCGGGACTAGGAGAGATGGCGGTGCACAACTTCTAATCACTAGATTGTGCACCAATATGCCTGGGTTAAATCACAAATCTCTCCACAGTGCATATGAAGAGACGGCATATGTCACTCTTGATTGTGATTCGTCCGTCAGATGGGGACGTTAAACCTGGCAGGCCCCGTGGTGCTATTAGACAGGAGTAGGCTACGTACCGGCACCGAGTTTCCCCTTCTCTCTACCTCATCTTCATCATCATCACTCATTCCAGACACTACACATACACGAACACTTACACATACACTCACCCTAGTACACGACATAACTCTCCACAGATACACATAATGTACAGCGTGACCCGCTGAAGTGCTGTACAACTAGAAAATGGATCACAGTTCTGCCATCTATCCGCAATATGCGGAACCCGAATCACGCAAGTGAAGTGGGTAGGCATTGGATACACACATTAACAATTACATTCATTCAATATTGCACTTTAAATTTTCTCCTTTTTGACTTCCTTGAATGTTGTTCAGGTTAGTCCGCTTTAAACATCCAGCAATCAACCACCACGTTATCACTCCACTTCCCCTGATACCTTATTTCCATTTTTTAGTGTCTTTGTGAAATCTTTCACCTTGTTCCTTACTAAAATCTCTTAAATTATCAGGAAAATAACTTAGATGGGAATGAAGGAAATGTATTTTAACACTCATGTTGCAACAAATCTGTTTGAAAATGAGTAACTTCACTATCACTATAAGTTATGTTATGTAATTAATTAAATTGATATGTAATTAATTAAGGTGACTAGTAATTATTTAAGCTACTAATAGGCCTAGTTGATTTAATAGCAATAAGTTTACTAGTAAGTTAGGTTTACTTTCATAGTAGGCGTTATTTATACCTTAGGCTTTGTTTGTAGTCCTGGGTATATTGCATTTGTTTATAGTTAGAATTAATTTTACGGTTATTTTATCTATGTTACTTTATTGCTGTAATTACGTGGGTGGATTGGAAAGTAACAAACAATAATTAAAAAAAAACATTTAATAGGTAAGCAAACATAAAAAAACAAATTAGCTCACATCTTATCTACTTTTCTACACAAGCGCCAAGTTTCTCAACACATTTTCACATTTCTCCCATCGGGATATCAATTTCCGTATACTCTGTTCATAGAAGTCCGGTTGGAGTAACTTATAGCTATCTGCGGACAGTTTATTGCACTTCTGCATCAGTCGCAAAGCGATGGTCGGCCAGGAATTTCTTCATGGGCCCAAACAGATGAAAGTCAGACGGTGCAAGGTCTGGACTGTATGGTTGGGTGCTAGAGCACTTCCCAACCAAATGTGTCAATTTTCTCACGAACAGAAGCCGCAACATGAGGGCGAGCATTGTCATAAAGAAGTATGACATAGCCGGCATTAATGTTACGACGTTTGTTACGAAGGGCACTACACAACTTTACCAAAGTTTGATTATAGGCTGCAGTATTTACAGTGGCCCGATGTTTAGCAAAGTCCATCAACAAAACACCATGCATTTTCTAGAACACTGTCACAAGCACTTTCTTGGCAGATTGCATCACTTTGAATGTTTTATTTACTGGGGAAGCAGCATGTTTCCACACCATAGACGTCTGCTTTGTTTCGGGCGTAAGGTGGTACGCCCAGGATTCGTCATCAGTGACAATAGTTCCTTTCAGAAAGTCATGCTCTTCTGCAGCGTAACGCCTGAAGTGGTCCAACCATGTCATCATTCGCTGCCCTTGTGGTCGTCTGTCAGCGGGCACTACCTTTATAAAAATTTCAATGTGTCATGCACGATATCGTACACCGCACAGTATGAAATGTTGAACTGCTGAGATAAGGTTCGCAGTTGGATCCGCCGGTCGTTTAAAATTTCCGCCTCAATGTCTGTGACATTCCGCTGGGCGGCTGTTACGGCCGCCCGGAACGTGGTGAATCACAAATGTTGTCACGGCCGTCTGTGAAGAATGTAAACCACTTGGAGATGTTCCTACGGTCCATACAGTCTTCCCCGTACAGCCACACATGTCCCTGTGAATTTCACTCGGGTTATGTCCTTTAGTCCACAAAAATCGCACAATATTTCGCTTCTCTTCACAAGTTTACGACAGTAACATGCGCGCCATATTTGTTGCGTAGTTCACACTTCTTACGCTAGAGTTGCACGTGAAAAACAAAAATTGTGTCTGTAGTGAAAACTTCAAGCTATATCTCGGTGAAATACCACCATCCCACCCGCAATACTAACGCAGAAAAAAATTATTGTACGTTACTTTCCGATTCACCCTCGTATTAAAATTTTTGCTGCAGTTATTTTAATTTCTTGCTTTAATTATTGTAATGCTGCTGTATTATATATCACTTATATATCACTGCCACCGGGTGTATATCCAATTGCAGTGCTAATGCATACATACATACATACATATATACATACATACATACATACATACATACATACATACATACATACATACATACATACATACATACATACATACATACATACATACATACATACATACATACATACACACATAATTAATAGGACTACGTAGTGAGATCTAGCTACGCTAAACTGGCAAAACTAATTTAAAGCGCGGGAAAGTCTGAATATTTCTTGTCAGTCATGGTTGGTCGTGAGACATGCCTCCTAGCGATGTGGACAAGGTTGCTAGAAATTCCTTCTGGCATCAAAAAACCTCACGCTATTTTCCGTTCCCCATAATCACCCACGTAAAGCCATGACTGCTGTAGAATCAAGCGAAAATTTCCATCACCCTGTACCAGTACATCTGTCGTTGGCATATGCCATCATCTAGCGGTCGTTAAGCGAAGAATCCATCAACCCAGAAGAATTAGGTGATTTTTCTTTTCAATCATACCAATTACTTTGGAGATAGTGATTGCAGTATTTACAATTTTTAATCGTGAGCATTTTTGGGGGTAGACATTCTAAATTGCCTCTAGGTAACTACGCCACTAAATATTGCTATCCCTTTTACAAGAATATTTTTAAAATATAGAAATAACATAATTCATCAAGTAAACTAATAAATATCAGCTTGTTTACATACCTATTTTCTGTACATCAACGTCATCTGACTGTCGTATCTTGGTACTGGCAAAAAATTACTACTTATTAAAAAAAAGTAAATCCATGGCGCTACAGCCCATGAAGGGCCAAGACCGACCAGCCGGCTGCTGGCCTCACAGCCACATGCCAGAGCAGAGATGGACTATCATCCAACCAGAATAGAGGTATCGTGTGGTTAGCACGATGATCCTCCCAGCCGTTATAGCTGGTTTGCGAAACCGGATTTTCGCTACCTATCGTAGCTCCACAAGTGCATCACAATGCTGGGTGGGAACCGGTCCTATACACTGGCCGAAATTTCATGAGAAAACTTCTTCTCCCATGAGTTTCGAACCAGCGCGCCTTCCGTAACGCCAGTCCTAGGCAGCATGCCTTAGACCACGACGCCACGGCGCGGGACAATTACTACTTATTACGGTAGTAATTATAAGAAACAAAATGAGATTAAATTTTTACTGAGCCCGCTGTACAAGTTTCCGCACTAGATAATCATCACTAGATACACAGTTTATAATGGAGGACAACAATACATTATCTCTCTTGGATAATGAAACACATTTCAGTGAAATGTTGTCCTTATACACTTTTATTGGTGTCTAGATTAGAGATTTCAATATATATATATATATATATATATATATATATATATAATATCAAAATGTTTCTAGTAGCCTAATATCTATATGGCCTAATAACCTCAAAATTTCTAGTATTAAGCTATAAATAGCTAATTTAATCGTCGCTAAACCTGAAGAACTATTAAGCATTTAGTGAATGACTTGTGGCTGCGAGGAATTCTAAAATTTTGCGTTCTAGCGATTTATAAGACGTATTAATAAATCAGAGCTACATGTCAGGCGGCACTCACGAAGTTTATGTCACGCAATTTTTTTATAAGCAGACATGTAAACTCAGTGTTTCATTCTCGCCTTGTGTTCATATAGCGTGAGAGATCATTAGCCGGCGCACATTCTAAGTATGAAATAATCAACAGATAATTAGGTACTGTTATGGTAGAGTAAACGTCAGTTGTCCCTAAGAGACAAATCAACGTTGCTAAATCTTGCAGATAGATCGCATGTAGGTCCATCTATGATACATGTTAGAATATCATTAGCGATTTGAGAGTTGGTATAAATTTCAGACATCTTTGTGAAATAATATCCAAATAATTCAAACAAACAAACACAAACGAACAACGACAATAATAATAATAATAATAATAATAATAATAATAATAATAATAATAATAATAATAATAACAACAATACAAAAGGTTGAATAAAAAGTAATGGCAACAGTTCGATAATTCTGACATGGCTTTATTTACAGGGGTACAACATTTACGGTCCACATCTGTGGATTAACGGTCAGTGCGTCTGGCCGCGAAACCAGGTGGCCCGGGTTCGATTCCCGGTCGGGGCAAGTTACTTGGTTGAGGTTTTTTCCGGGGTTTTCCCTCAACCCAATATGAGCAAATGCTGGGTAACTTTCGGTGCTGGACCCCGGACTCATTTCACCGTCATTACCACCTTCATCTCATTCAGACGCTAAATAACCTAAGATGTTGATAAAGCGTCGTAAAATAACCTACTAAAAAAAACAACATTTACGTACCTTCAATATAGTTGCCCCCCTTATTTATCACCTTTTGCTAAATGTTTGGAAGGCGTCCTACACCATCAGCACGTCCGTGTTTGTAGATATTCCGTATTGACCGCCCTATAGTACGGATAAGTTCATCTCTGGTATTGTACCGGGTCCCTCACAATCTTTCTTTCACTTTGGGGAAGAGAGAGTAATCTCAGGGACTCATATCGGGTGACTACGGTGATGTTACAGAATCTTCCATTGTCAGAGGCGCAAAAGGTCCTTGACAGCAGCAGAGGTGTGACTCCTTGCATTGTCATGAAGAATAATGGGGTTCTGTACCACCAAGTGTCGTCGTTTTCGCCTAAGCGCTGGACGAAGGTGGTGGTGCTTCACGCAGTCCCTGAAAACATTCTTGTGCACTACGATCTCATGCCGCTTCAGTTTTGATGCAGGAACGTTGCTGTAGTTTTGTAAACATGGTCTTAAGGCACTCGCACTATCTCTATGAAAGTCAACGTTCTACACACTGCAGCAGATTGACAGAGTATTGTCGCCGCTGGCTGCACTAACTCATCTAACAGTCTTTGTTCATGTCCACACTGCTGGCAGATCTCGAACGCACCATCGTCATTGACAGCAGTGTTGCCATAACTTTTTATCCAGCCTTATTAATAATAGTAATAATAATAGTAATAATAATAATAATAATAATAATAATAATAATAGTGATAACAAAAACAATAATATCTTGTTTATTCAGATACAACATTTTGGTATTCCAACGTGTGTCCAGGAACTTAACATCTTCAACGTTTTGAGTTATGTCTTGAGCAGAAAGGAAGACATTTTGAGCATTTTCTATAGTGGCTAATCCCCCGAAGATACTCTACGTTTCATGTAAAACAAATTGTGGTTAGCATCATTCGTATTGAAATAAATAAAGAAATGTGATGCTTTTAATATGGAGGACATTTTCGGCATTTTCTGTAGATTGTAGTAATCTACCAAAGATACTCTACATTTGAGGTATAACAAATTCCTGATTAGCATCATTTTTCTTGAAATAAATAAAGGAACGGGTTAGTTTCAAATGAATCACTCTGTAGAATCACATTCTCTGAAATGGGAATAAAAATTTCAGTACTGCATTATGTACAACATAAGCAATTTCAATGGTACGTTCATTTAAAAGAAAAACAATTACCAAAAAAGTATTGGAACGGTTGCCGCGTAAGAGGTTAAAGAGAGGGAGACCTAATACTACACGGATTCATGGAATTAAAACAACAATGAGGTAAAGAAGATTGGAGGAAAGGCAAGGGTACACTATGGTGAAATAATGGTGAAAAATTAAGAAAATCCACTTAAAAATTTTATTGTGAATCTCTATTTAGGCCGAGCTCAAAAAGCTAATTAATTTATATTCCCATCATCATTTTGAAGCTTTTGAGCTAATATAAACTAAAAATTGTGAAAATTGTGACGCAAGGAGCCTTTTTAGTGATGTCAGTATAAAATATGTTTAAAAAATATCATTTAAAAACTATTAGCCCTAATGGCACTAAATTTTGTACAGATGATAGTATTGTAGGCATGTTTATGTAGTTTAAAATTCATAAATATTGGAAGAAAATTGTAGAAGATTTGAAATTCACATAAGTGTCCACTTAACAGAGAAGATTGAAAAGAAAATTTAAAATTAATTTTCAAAAACTACAATATTGGGCACTGGAAGATGTGTACACATTGTGAAACCAGTTTTAGATAGAGTTTACCACTCCGTAATAAGAGAACATATACGAACAATTCTCAATTTATTATAAACCGATATACAGAGTATATTGTAGGGACAGTGAGTGCTTTTACTCTTTCGAGTGGCAGGGAGAAGTATTTTGGACAAAAGAACATTAATATACTTACAGTCTATAGCCACATTTTCTTTCATCAACCAGAAGGTAATTGTTTATAATTCTTTTACTTGTTTTAAATTAGAAATCAGCAATGTTTGAAAACCCCACACGTATAAAGTTAGTAAATGAGATTATAGGCGTGTGACAGAACTCATACTGCGTCTGTGGCTCAGCGTCAGCGAGACGGTCGCTGGTCTTCCATCCAGGCGGTCTGGGTTCGATTCCCAGCCAGATCATAATGTAATTTTTTGCAGACAATACAGAATTTCAGACGGTTTTTCTAGTACTCCCGTATCAATCCACTAACTTCCATTAGTTCAATTATCATTTGCAATGGTTACAAATAGACTAGGATAAAATATTGGGGGTAACACGAGTTTCCGATGGCGATATAGAATTTAAAGGCCTGTGGCTTCAGGAACTGAGACTTATTAGTTCTCTTCTAGGGATGGTACTTGGAAGACTGAGACGCTATAGTCCACCTGTCAACGTCGGATTCATGAATGCCACACAGGTCACCTATCGGACTTGGACAATCATCGCATATATAGGTATAGAGCGCACAATGTGCCAAAATAAGCCTGCGTGGTAGTGTTGTAGTTATTTAATTTTTTTTATTTTAGTAGGTTAATTTACGACGCTTTATCAACATCTTTGGTTATTTAGCGTCTGAATGAGATGAAGGTGATAATGCCAGTGAAATGAGTCCGGGGTCCAGCACCGAAAGTTACCCAGCATTTGCTCATATTGGGTTGAGGGAAAACCCCGGAAAAAACCTCAACCAGGTACGTTGCCCCGTCCGGGAATCGAAGTGTTGTAGTTAAGGTGTATCGTTGCAAGCTGGGAAAAAGCGTTGAATTCCTGATGGGATCATAGTCCTTCCGGCCACATGATTGTCTTGAGATCTACTTGGCTTCTAAATGAAATGAGTACCAATAGTATTTTTTGGGGGTAAGGGCGGCCGTTAAGTAGATTGACATCTCCACTGACATTAGTGTCGAATTTCTGTACAGGCGGGAGCCTTAATCCCACCCTACTCTGTAGCCATCCATGGCATGTAATGGGCTATGTTACGTTTTAATTCATACAGCACTATGCCTACCGGTTTCATTCGATATACAGGATTTTAACTGATCAATCAAAGGGAATAAACTGATAGAAATAAATTTTTCTTGATCCCTATTGTGTTAGTCGGAATGTCTGAAGGAAAATGATCTTTGGGGAGGCAGAGACGTAGATTTTATTTATTTATTCATTTATTTATTCATTTATTTATTTAATATTTTACACTTGAACTACATTAGGCATTGCAGCCCGAAAGAGCAGACGCTCGTGCTCGGGCGGAGTTGAGATCAGTTATACAAAATATATCACAAAATTAAGAGAGTTCATTGAACACAATAACATTAATAAATGGTAAAATAGTATAGCATGTAATAATATGGTCTATATATAAAAATAGAAAATACAAAAGTACATAAATATTAGAGTATCAATTTTTAAGTCAATTAGCTTAAACAATTAAATAATTAATCTGATTTGTTTCTTAAATCTATGTGTGTTAAGTGTACTTAGCTCAGGGTAAGCTCTAATTAATTCATTATATATTTTGGGTCCAAAATTTCTGCTGTGCTTTAATCCAGCAGTTGTGTGGCATTTGGGAGTATTTAGAAAGAAACTGTAGTTTTGTGTCGTATGGTATTCGTGAGGATCAAAATTTAAATTGATTGTGGTTTTTATGGAAGTAAATCAGCAATGTTTGTTTATAAATTTGTTCTAGATTTGATACACCAAATTCCTGAAAAATTGATTTTGTTGGGTAATCAAAAGGTTTATATAGACAAATTTTGATAATTCTTTTTTGGAGAAAATTTAAAGGATGGAGAGTCGATTTTGCTCTGTTTCAATCAATAATTCAGTATGGTACTGAATTATTGATTGAAACAGAGCTAAGTACACAGTACGCAGAACATAAAAAGGTAAATAAGAGGGTAGAATGGAGAATTTGTGGATTGTTTTACGGAATCTGTTACACAGGAAGGAGATATGCTTGTCCCGTTTTAAATGTTGGTCAATAATAATGTCTAAATATTTAACTTGTGAGGATATACTCAAAGCGTAGGTAGGTAGGTTACAATCATGTATTGTTATACTTCTATTATTATTTATTTTTAGTTGCTCAAGGCCATGTGATGTTAATGAAAATGGTATTAATTTTGGGGGATAATATTAAAATAGATTTGAAGGAGGTGGGATATGATGCTAGGGACTGGATTAATCTTCTTCAGGATGGGACTGAAGGCGGCAATGATTCTTCGGGTTCTGTAAAACCCATTTGTAAATAAGTAACTATTTGTTACTAGGATGTATTTTCGTCAGGGGATGGGTTTGAGTCTGGCTAACATATTATGTAAGAAGCTAGAACCATAGAACCACTACAGACACAGTAAGCTCTGCCTGTCATCAAAATATATTGTTTCACTATCTTAGTTTAAACATGAGTCTAAGAGAAGTCGCTTTTCAATAAAACCATACACAGAGCGAACCGTATGTAATGTCGTTAATTTCAGGGTATTATTCTTTGAGATAATTCACACAAAAAAGTTTAATACAAATTTGCTCGTGTTTACTTTCTTATCGAGATAAAAAATGTTCATTTTTATATTAAACATTTCATAGCGTGTTTTGGGATTGATTTAATTCCCAATATGCTTAGTCAACTTAAGGGAGTAGTCTATTGTAATAAATGCTTGAAAGAATTTTAGTTTTATTCTTTAAATACGTAGAAATTTGATCGTAATAAATGTAACTTTTCCTTCTGCGAAAATTCTACGGCTTAATTGCACAAAAATAATTATTTCTCAAAATAATAAGATTTAAGAAAAATTCGCAGCTTTACAACTGACAACAATGACGACACGCAAGGAGCAAATGTCTAATGTCTAGAGTAATGTTTAATAACTTTGAGATCAATGAACAAGTATATATTATTTTGATGACCATTTACAATGAGAATGGAAATGATCGTTTTTTTGTTACAAAGTTTCAGATTGGACTGTATGTTCACATGATTTTCACGGGGACTTTACTTCATTACAATTCTCGTCGAGTAACATTTCACAGATCTCGGAGTCAGTGGAGAAACGAACACTTACCCTGTACGTCGATTCGTGTTACATGGCGAGATAAACCGAGGTGTAAAAATGGGAGCAGCTGTCGCCGCTTCTTCATCGGTTAAAATGTCTAAGGTTCCCAAGAAAACGTTTTTAGTCAGAAAGCGGACTAACATTTCTAAGAACTTTTACAATCGAAAGAACTTTCTTGTGTGTTTTAGAAAATGTTTTTAGTATGGGAATGCTCGGATTTTGTATGATATATTAAATGTTATTCGGACGTTTAAGAACTGGAGAAGCCTTTATAATTTGTTTGATTTGTTTTTAAAAAGTTTCTGTAGGACCTGTTTTGAGTTCTTTAATACCATTATTATCAATTAAGGTTTGTGTGAGTTTTAAATACTCGACTTTTCCCACAAGTGCAATAGCATTACTCTTATATATATATATATATATATATATATATATATATATATATATATATAATGTCATTATTTTTAAGCTTGATACTTAATTCTTTAACTTTATGTGCAAGTTTTTTTAGCATGTCTTAATTGTGTTTTCATAGTGGGATCCCTTACTTGGTTTTCAATTAAATTAGAAGTTTGAAATCTTATGTATTCTTTGTTTTTGTGGTTACTGTTTTGTATAACATGTTCAGTTTCAATTGTAAGATCTTCTACTATCTTGTTCAGAATTGAAATAACGCAATTATATTTGTATCCTTTTTCTAGTATATGTATATCATCTTGTGTGAAAGTGATATTAGTTAAGTTCACTATACAATTATTTAAAGCTACAGTATTGGCTGTGGTATTGTTGGGTTTCTGTGTGTTTAACAAAGCTTTCAATTTTCTATTAAGGGTCTCGTATTTCTTTTCTAGCAGGTTGTGGATATTTCATACCATATGTTGAACATAGTCTTTGAATATGTCCCTATGGCATTAGCAAGTTGTAAGCGAAGATTGTATAGTTTAGTGTTTAAGTAGCCTTTTTTCTTGTATTGACATTTGATTTCATTCTGTACCCATTTTACTTGGGATTGACGTTTAGTTTTTCAGGCAGCTAGTATTTGATTTTTTATTGATATCGTTCCATATTTGGGAATTATTTGAAGATTAACACATTGTTTGTTGAACCAGATATTAGCTTTTGTTAGAAGTAATTTGGTTTTTGTGTTCAAGTATGTATTAAACAATTTTGTTTGACCAGCGTTTAATAATTTGACAGACATTGTTCTTTTCAGATAAGTTACCAATGAATCAATTATATTAGGTTTCTGTTCAGTCAATACTTATCACTTAAAACAATGAAATTATATCATTGAGTAAAAGAACATATTTATTTTATTTTACGACTAGCTCTTTCGCCTTACTGCATCATCAGGTCTTATCTGAACATGACAAATACACATTATAGAATATCTGGTTGACAACTTACAACATGCATGAATTGTGCCATTACGACAAAAACTAGAACTCAAATTAGTTGTTTTATGAGCATGTCAGAGTGCATATATGATTTTTAAAGTATTTGTACTTCATTCTCTAATATGGAGAACCAGAATTACAAAGTATTATGTACAATGGATATGTCTTAATTATAAAACAGTTAAAATACAATTAAACACAGCTGAACATATGTTGAGTGAATTAGTTGTACATACTTGTTAAAATTACATCTGTGATATGTTGACAAATACTATCAGTTATCAAATCAAAGATTTAGAAATATGTAATTAGATGTTCAGCAGTGATAATTACTGATGAATAGTAACTTGGTAGTAATGTTTGTTGGTGGACGTTAGTACGTGTAAAATGTCTGAAACGAGATAGGCCTATATTGTGTTTTAATTTTACTATTATTGGATGTAAACAAGATATAATATGTTTTAACTTACTTATATTGAATGCCAAATTGTTTAATGTTAAAGTAATATGAAGTTACTTACGGAGATAATGTTCGTCCATCGCTGCAAAATTACGACTAATCTGTACAGAGTATGCGTGATACATTAAAGTTTACCAGGCTGTATTACTCGACTATCTGAAGGAAGTTAATCGACGTGTATGTGGTATAGGGGACAGAAGTCTGCATCGGACGTTTTCGCTCGAGCGCCAAGTAGTTCATAGCATCATCCGATAGGTAGTGCACATGCATGATGGGTAAAATTGTCACGAGCGATAAATTCTCGAATGCTATAAGCCAAGCGTTAGACATTCGTTCTTGTTACAGTGATGAACTGTGTAGTAACATCATAGATGTTTATCATTTCAAAACTTTGCAGTGTTTAACTAATCTCTCCATAGTACAACTACAAAACTTGTTTTAAAATGTAGCATAAATGTTGTAGGTAAATGTCCCCCCCCCCCCATCACACAGGAGCGATTTTGTTTTTGCCACATCTGATAGATGTTATTGGATGCAAATGTAATTATTATAAACGGAAAACACAATCACGATAATGCAAGAACTGTATCAAGTTTTCTAGTAATAATAATAATAATAATAATAATAATAATAATAATAATAATAATAATGATAGTAATGATAATAATATAATAATGATGATGATGATAATAATAATAATAATAATAATAATAATAATGATAATAATGATAATGATAATAATAATAATAATAATAATAATAATAATAATAATAATAATAATAATAAGTGTATCAATCTTTACGTCTGTAACAGTTTTGCAGCATGATTATTCGTTTTATTATATTTTCTGTGACGTTATCTCTGTACTAATATTGTTATTAATCTACTGTTATATCAATAATATTTTGTAAAACGTTTCTACATTGTCGCAGTATATAGGCGGAACACTATTTATGGACCTATCATATTATATATGTGGTAAATCAAATATTGAATAATTATTAATTAGCAATAATAACTGTATATCGAAGTTTTTCATACTATTTTATTTATAACTTCATGTTCCTGTTTTGGTACGTTCCATTGACTGTTCCATTAAACGTTTGTCATAAACGCAGAAAATAAAGCCTTATTTTTACCGTGTGATCAAAACATATGTGTATCTTATCTGTCGCCTTCCATACAAGATAAGACATGTACTGTGCTTCTATTTATTCCGAGCGTATCACGACCGATTGTATGTCTCTCGAGGGTGCGACAGTCGACCGAGTTCAAGCGAGTAATTTAACTCCAATGCAACACTCTGATAGGGGGTTTGCAAGTTTGGGTAACTGTTCGTTGATTCGATGGGTACTAACAAAAATTTTCTATTTATGAAGGCATGCAAGTCAGCGAACCAACACGTGATGTTTGAATGTTCGTATTTCATGATAGTCATTCACAGAATATTATATTTCCCTCGCCGTTCCCTGCTTGTTGCGTTTACGAGAAAAAAATCTTGTAAATCTTATAGGTTACATTCATATGTCGTATAGGTTTCAAAGTATTAAAAATATTATGCATGTATAAAAAAACTAAAATATGCACTTATATAAACATAAAACCATGCTTAATAAGCTAAGAAATTGATAATTAGGATAATGTGTAAGGATACAGTTCTATTCTCCAGGAAAAAGTATGCAAATGCATTAATTTTCACGCCTTATTTATAATAATAACAATAATGATAATAATAATGATAATAATAATAATAATAATAATAATAATAATAATAATAATAATAATAATAATAATAGTGCGTTAGACTTGCCGTGTAAGTCGCAGTTGTTCCAGTAGCAGCGTGTCACATTATGAACATCGCCTGCAGTGCGTAATGTTCTAGTTCCTACAGCGAAGCTCATTTACGCTGAAGTGTACGGACTTAGCGGCGGACAGCTGTAACAAGCAGCAGACGCCAGGAACTTTCCGTCTCTTTCTGCAATTAACTGCCGATTCCTATCCATCCCTACGTCAAGTGGCACCTCGGAATCCGATGAAATTACGTCACACAACAGCAGTGTTCTGGCCGATACAGACAGATACTCCAGCGCGATGAGGATTCTAGCCTACAAATAGACATCCCAGATACTGCGGGTCTAGAAAGGCTTCCTCCATCACCGTTAAATATCTCTCATTTCCGTAATTTATTTCCCTGTCTTAGTCTTTCGTTTATTTCACTTCTTTCTCCTCTCAATCATTGTATTTCTATCCTATTCTCCTTTATTTTACTTTTTCTCCCCTATTTTATTTACGCCCCAAACTTTCGTTTCACACCCTTCTACATTTTCTCTTTTCTTTGTAGCCCACAGATTCTAATTTACATCCATTGCTTCTTTTTCTGTTTCTTCTTTTCTTCCTACTACATTCTTTATTTTCCTATCCTTACCCCATTAAGGTATGACTTGATACTTCAGGATCATCCTTAGAAATTTCACCTGTAATTTTTTTTTAAATTTATAACACAGAAAATTTATAAAAACTGAGCTGACTACAGTAAAATAAATCAGTTCTGTTAATAATGTGTCCTGTAATAATGGCATGTCATCGTTAGTGTAGTGGTTTTATTCTTTTTTAACCAGATTAAATTCATGATTAGTTTTCCAAATTGGTGGATATAACTTATTGTATTAAAATACTTATGTGCCTAGTCTTTTGAGTATAACGAATACCTTGCTTATACTTATTGAGCATTTTATTATTAATACCCAGTTAGTATTAATTTTATAAATAGTTAAGGTTATATTTAGTTAAGGTTACATTTAGATACTTGTATTCTTCACCTGACATAATTAGGAACATTAAATCCAGACGTTTGAGATGGGCGGGACATGTAGCACGGATGGGCGAATCCAGAAATGCATATAGAGTGTTAGTTGGGAGACCGGAGGGAATAATATCTTTGGGGAGTCCGAGACGTAGATGAGAGGATAATATAAAAATGGATTTCAGGGAGGTGGGTTATGATGCTACAGACTGGATTAATGTTGCACAGGATAGGGACCGATGGCGGACTTATGTTAGGGCGGCTGTGAATCTCCGGGTTCCTTAAATGCCAGTAAGTAAGTAAGTACGTAAGTAAGTATATTTAGATACATTCTAGCTCTTGTCTGATAAATAAGGTTTAGTGAAAAATAAGAATCACATCAAAAGTTTAAATTGGTTCAGAGTTATCACAGTTTAATTTAACAATGCATCATAAAATAAGGAAAATAAGGAATTAATTTTGGGCCAAACAGAGCAATTCAATTTTGGAAGGCTATTATTATGATTATTATTATTATTATTATTATTATTATTATTATTATTATTATTATTATTATTATTATTATTATTCCGCGCCTTGGCGACGTGGTCTAAGGCATCATGCCAGAACTCGCATTACTGAATTCGCGCTGTTTCGAGTCCACATGGGACAATAAATTTTCCCATTAAATTTCGGTCAGTGTATAGGACCAGAGCCCACTCAGCATCACTTCGATCTTCAAACTTATTTTGCATGGAAACGATACATTTCCGGACATGGGTTCCTAATCAAAACTTTATCTACTTAGTCCCCTCCACAACTCTAGAAGTTTGTAATAGGAATTATGAAACACCCTGTATAAACGTAAAGCAGTTACGAGATGATAGGCTGTCCGATATGCACGCGCAATGTTTTTCATCATATTCACTTTAGTTAAAAAAGAAACTGTAGACATGTACGTGGATTCAAAGATGCCAGGATCTTCTATGCGAAATTACGTAAGTTAGTAAAATTGTCATTAGGCAATAATTATTCATATAATTCCTTGCCTGTTTCACCAGACGGTTGAAGAAGAGTATTGTCCCCTATGACTCACCTATGTGTCTCAAATGCAATAAATTGATCCGAATGTATTTTTCCCCTTTAAATTATTCAAATCAGTTTCACATGGAGCTATATTTGAAAGATAGATTTACATAATACACGTCACTGTTCGTGAACAGAAAACCACAATTCAAGTCACAAAGAATTTGTGTGCACTCAATGTTGGATGTTTGACGGCTGTCAGCCCACTTTGAGATATATGGATAGAAAGGGAAAATTTGAGTCGGTGTAGTAGAGTTCCTAGGTAGCTCACTCGGTAGAGCGTTGGTGTGCTTAGTTAAAGGTCCCGGGTTAAATACCCGGCCCTGGAACAATTTTTCTTTTGAAATTATTCAAATCAGCTGCACAGGGAGCTATACCTGAAAGCTAGATTTGCATCTTACCTATAAGTTTATGTTCGCCAAAATCCTTCTTATGTTCAAAATCGAAGTGTCATCTGATATTATGTTTTATATAAATCTCGTCCATCGCTGTGGAGTCACGGTTAGCATGCCTGACCGTGAACGAGCGAGCCCAATTTAAAATCCTGGTTGCAACAAGTTACCTGGTTGAGATTTATTCGGGAGCTTTCCCTCTACTCACTAAGAGTAACTTTCGGCGATGAAACCTGGACTCATTTCGCCGGACTCTTCATCTCAATCAGACGCTTCATAACCATACTAGTTGGTAACCAGCCAAGTCTGATAGATCTTATCCGGAATGACGGAAGTAATAATAGGCTCATACTATATTGCAGACATGGGCATAAGACAGGGGAGGTAAATATGAACCAGTTCCTTCTTCCACAATATTTCGGACGTGCTTACATCACATGAACTTGGCTTCTCTTCTGCTTAGGGACGTACAAATCTATTCAAAACTAATATGGCATGACATTATATTAAACTTTTCAAATCAAGTCAAATACATAATATAAGCATTCATATGGTCATTATTATAAATATCATCAGCCAAAATGTATCGGAGATGAAGTTAGTCATTTCTTACTAATCTTGGAGTTCTAAAAACGAAAATGACCTGAATTTTAGTGGATTAGTTCTCATTTTGATTTTGCAGTGTTTTTGCTAGAATTTCACGATCTTTCTCGAGATTATATTTAGTTATATTTTATATAGTAGGCCTATTTCTATTTCTATAGTGTAATGACACAATAAGAAATATACAAATATACAGTATACACATTTATAAATCAGTTATCACACAATTACAAAATTTACTAATATGAACAATTTAGCAGCCAACGAGAGATAGTTCTTATAAAAGTGAGCCTTCTTAAAATAATGACTCAAAATGAACTAAATGATATCGTTAGGGACTTAGAACTACCTAAGAACAAGGCTAAGTTACTAGGGTCATGACTTAAGCAGTTTAATTTTCTGAAAAAAAAAATTAAAATTACCGAATTTCGAGTTCGTTAGCATCACTTGGAAAGATTTTTTTTCTATGCAGGAAAATCTTATATTCTGTAATGATGTTGATGGATTAATGGATGCCATAGGGATTCATCACATCCCAGAAGAGTGGCGCCTTGTCATAGACTCATCCAAAGCCAGTCTTAAAGCAGTATTGCTGCATAATGGCAATAAATTATCAAGTATTCCAGTCTGACATTACAGTACGGTATCCATGAAAGAGACATACGATAACATTAAGGTATTAATAAACTGTTTGAATTATGATAAGTACAAGTGGTGTGTATGTTCAGATTTGAAAGTAGTTGCATTAATGTAAGATCTTCAGCAGGGTTACACAAAATACTGTTGCTTTTTGTGTGATTGGGATAGTCGTGCAAGAGATAGGAAATACTATGTAACTAAGTTGTGGCACCAGGGATTAAAAAAACATGTTTTTCATATGCCATACATAGATGAGACCAAAATAATATTACCAGCGTTGCATAGTAGGCTAAACTGGGACTTATGGAAAACTATTTAAAGGGTTTGACTAGAGATGGAGAAGCTTTTAGTTACCACTTTCATAAATTTCCACGACTCAGTGATTCTAAAATCAAAGAGTGACTCTTCATAGGTCCACAAATTTGAAAGTTATACTTGATGAACATTTCATGAACATTTAATAGGCAAGGAGAAAATCGCTTGGGAATCATTCCAATTGTACATAATTTTCTTGGAAACAACAAAGCGACAAATTAAAGGGAATTAGTGGACAATATGCTAATCGCATACAATAGAATGGGTGCAACATGTCTCTTAAAACGCATTTCTTCCACTCTCATCTGGACTTCTTTCCAGACAATCTCGGAAAAGTAAGTGATGAACATGGGGAACGTCTTCACCAAGCTATCGCTACTCTTGAAAGAAGATATCAGGGTAAATGGAGCACTACGATGATTGCTGATTATTGCTTGTCGGTAATAGGGAATGTCCCAGAATAAAATACAGAAGATAGGCTAAAACCACGTCTGTAAGGTATGTACTTTATACGATATAATACTTAAAATTCTAGAATTTCTGTCTTTTATTGAATATATTTCTTGAATATATTTGCACTAAACCCGATAGAAACAATACAATGACATTTTCGGAACCAGCACATCAATTCCCATAAGAATCGGCCACCTTGACCACGGAGGTATAAAAAAAACGAATTGTTATTTGGTGGCGAATAAGAAAATCATTTATAATATATATTGTAAAGTTCAAAATATCTTGAAAAAAAGAAAAGAACCAAATATGCATTTTCGTTATCATTTTCGAATTCAGGAGGTCAAATTACATTATAATTGATTGGTTTTACTTTCGATACATGCAACTTGTTAAAATTGGTTGACCAGTTTAATCACTTAGAAGCTCCAGATCGCCTATAGTGTTTGGTCAGGACGAGTATGTTTTTATTAGCGTGAATACTATTACTACAAAATTTCATTGAAAAATCCGTAGTGACATTTGTAGCGGACGTGGTCGCAGATTTTTTTCGGGTTCTCCAGTTTCCCCCCCCCCCCCCATATTAGGCATCTGGGCCTACATCAGGTATGGGCACTAAGTTCCTGTACAAACCACCCCTTCATTTCTCACTCTACAAATATTCTGTCTGCGTGCACATACAGTAAGGAGGAGAGGGCGAACTCGGTACCATCGCGTTCTAATCAGGGGTGTGTAAAGGGATGGAATATGGAGAATAAATTGTAGGTTTCGTTTTAATTTCAAAGAAACATGAGAACAAGACTATTTTGTTATTGCGAAAAAAAGGTAAAGTTCAATGCCTTAACTGTTCAGTTAATATTCCTTTTCCGACATGAAAGTGAAAATATGTTTCCTTATATGTCCCTCCCATGGAGACTGGGAGTGTGTTCGTTCTTTAACTAAAGTGTGTCATACTTTGAAAATGAAACAAATTATATGAACGAAAGAGGTTTATTTATTGTATTATGATTATTTTGAAGCATGCGTAATATCATTATGTATGGAATGGAACGTCAGTTAAATGGCCGCCGCAGCGTCGTTGGATTACACGTATACTGGTCTTCCAATTTTCAATGACAGACCAATTTAAACCATGCTCAATTTCATTAAAAATAACGCGCGTGATAGTGTTCCTTAGGTCATTTACTGTTTCTGATTTGTTGGCATAAACAAGTGAATTAACATAACCCCATAAGAAATAATTCATCACCTCCACGCTAAATGATCAAGTCCCTGAACTTCTCTCTCAAATGATCGACCGTTTCGTGAGCAGTATGACACGTGGCGCCATTTTGCTGAAATCATACGTTTTTGAGATTCATACCTTCCAATTGAGGTGAAAAATAATCCATTATCATAGTCCGGTATCATTCTCCATTGACAGTCGAAGCAGGGACAGCACTTCACGTACCGTAATGCACCGAATGCTTGTCGAGCGGATGACACATTTTGATAATAAATTTTAACGATTTGAACGCGTTGTGGAATGGTGTAACGTTCCGTGATTATTTTTCAACAACTGTAACCATGGAAAAAGTATGACTGCTATAGCTTCATAAACACGACAGCTGTTATACTCCATCTACCAAAAAGTAATTGGGCACTGTTTTTTTTTCCCTTTAGAACCTCGTGGTACCACTCTTGTTGCTATAACAGCAGCCACCCTGTCAGGCATGCTCTCCATTAGTTTGTGTAGGATATCCACTGGAAGGATCGCCATTTCTCTTGTAACATGGCACTCAGTTGGACAATGCAATTTGGCCGCATCTTCCGAGACCTCAATCTACGGTCCAAATCGTCCCAAAGGTGCTCAATGGGATTGAGATCAGGACTCTGTGCAGGCCAATCCAACAGGTGAGCATTATTGTCCGCATACCACTGCACAGTATCGCCGAAACATGGGGCCAACTTCCATTGTCCAACTGAGTGCTGTGTTGCAAGAGGAATGGCGACGCATTCCAGTGGATATCCTACACAAACTAGTGGAGAGCATGCCTGATATGGTGGCTGCTATTATAGAACAAGAGGTGGTACCACGAGGTTCTAAATGGACAAAAACAGTACCCAATTACTTTTTGGTAGATAGTGTATGTTAAAAGTAGGACACTCTTATTGGAAGATCTTTATATGTCAATGTGTAGTGTTGGTGTATCCACAGAGCAGAGGGATTAGCTTTTTAATGTACATACTCAAAGATAATGAGCATAATGATTATTATAATTATTGGAATTCTCGTTATTATAAGCACAACTGAATCACTTAGTTCAATTTCCTTCTTTTTCTTCCATTCAAACTGTATCCACGAATCTAAGTCAGACAGTTTAATCTTAGACATTGCGAGATCCAATTAACGGAACTGCCCAGTTTACACAATACAATTATTGCGTATTCTCACTTGCCCGGCAATAGAGTAAAGGCAAGAAAAATAAAAGCAGATCTGGAGGCGTGTATAGTGTAATTGCAGGCTGCTCCCTTTAAGACTTTAAGTGGATGCTGCGTGCTCCCGGCCGGCATTCTCGAGATGCCTGCGCACCGCACACTCACTGGGAATGTTCGCGATTAATAACCACGGCTTTTACCGTACCCGGTTAAATGAGTGTAACAATGCAACAGAGTTCCCGCCGGATAGCCAACTTCAGTTATTGAACCTGTCCTAACTCGGCCAGCTGACACTTTTTAGCGTACTAAGTTGAAAGAGTGCAACAACAGAATAGAGTCCGCAGTGTATTCACCTTTAAGTTATTTAACCTGGCCTTAGTCAAGCATGGTTTTTATCTACCAATGTAACAGTAAAGCGAAGTTCCAAATACTCCGTTTAAATTATTGAACCGTTGTATTGCAGTCAGCTAAGGGCATCTATTACACTGAGCTGAATCTGTATAACAATGTAAGAGCGCCCAGAATATTCAGTTCAATTTATTCAGTCCATGTTAAACGGCTTTTTAGTTTCAAGTGGAGTGGGTATAATAATCCAAGAGAGTCCCGAATATTCATTTTCAGGTATTGAACCTCTGTTCATGCATTGAACTATCGGATTTTATTGCACTATCAAGCAAACATTCTCACGAGGGCAGATAATAAAGTTATTTTTTTCTTCCACCATGTTAATAATGTCAAAACAAGTGCTTATACAAATATTTGCCACTCGAACGCAATTACGAGGGCCGTAAAAGTAAGTTTCCCTGGGTCCGCTTACAGAAAGAAAACACAATTTCATTGGAAAAATTTATTGGAACAAATAGAACAATTGTTGAGATATTTTAAACACATTCCCCAACGGAATTAACATTTATCATACCATGGTATCAACAGAGAGGTGCAAACACTGGTTGCGATCCCAGCCGGCAGACTTCTACGACACAAAATACACAAAAGTTTATCCCATAATGTGACAAATGTCTCAATTCCAGTATGGAATACGCTGAAAAATAGCTAAAAAAATAATTGCTGTATCTGTGTCAGTAAATTTTTCCAATGAAATTGTGTTTTATTTCTATGAATGGCCCCAGAGAAACTTATTTTTACGGCCCTCGTAATTGCGCTCGAGTGGCCAAAATTTATATAAGCACTCATTTTGACATTATTAACATGGTGGAAGAAAAATAAATAATTTGGCATGATTTCCAAGTGTTTTCTGACAAAGACAGGATTGCCTACAATTAAGATGGACATTGACTTTTTATTCATGTAGGCCTACAACAGTGTACGCCAAACTTTTTGAAGGCGCGAACCACTTTTGGGCGAGACATTTGTTTGCGATCACTACACTTATTTCGAAAAATAATACTCCCCGTAAAATAGACAATAATGATAATTTTAGTGAAAACCAGTGAATATAGCCAAACTTCTTATGCACCGGTACCTGCAAGGCGAGAAATAGGATTATGCAAACATATTTTCCAGTCTTCTCTTTGACTTTTTTTATACTGGTCTTCTTTGCTGATATATTTTTCGAATATCTGAACACTTTGAACAGTAGTTAGCAAGGCCAAGATTATAACATAATAACAGCCGGAGATAAAATCAATGAATTAAGAATGAAACATTCTGGTCAACGTCACTTGACAAAAAAATTGGAAATTTTGCTGTCGTGTGATAAAGGGATTTTGCGAACATGAAATTATTCGTAAGTTTGCATAATTTTAGATAATAGTTTTATTAGTACTTTCCGAAATGAACTCAAAACAACTGCAACAATCAGAGATGGATAATGAGTCCGTTTTTAGACACTTACTTTCAAATGACTGAAATTCCAAAAGGTATTAAGAAATGTCACTGAAATACCTGTGAAACTACTGCTGAAATG
Organism: Periplaneta americana; assembly: GCF_040183065.1. Lineage (NCBI taxonomy): Eukaryota > Metazoa > Arthropoda > Insecta > Blattodea > Blattidae > Periplaneta > Periplaneta americana. Next base: position 23,158,276 of record NC_091128.1, on the reverse strand, counting down.
TTGACACTGTACTTCCTTCTCACAGTTAATACCAATTTTAGATCAAAAGAATGCAAGAACATCTGTTTGGCAAAAGAAGTTCTTAAATTTGTATACCATTTGCAAACTGATATTTATGGAAAATTAGTTTCTATGATTGCCGTCATAACAAAAGCGAAAAATCTCCTTGGAACTGAACATGATATATACGTATGCTTCGAATATATAGGTAGAGTTCAGGTTTTTGAAGATACTTTCTTAAAGGAGGTACATCTATTGCATTAATTATTTTCATTGTAGAACTATAGACTTAACTACTAATTTTTTTTTATTTTTAATATCTAGCGTTGTTCACATTGTGTTTCTAAATCTATATCTATATTAATAATAAATCTGTAGCCAAATTTTTCTGGTAATTTTCGATTTTCCAAAAATAATTGGTGTCAACATGTATAATTAACCATCCTGAAACCGAAAATCGCTTTTTTTTTTTTAATTTTTGTTTGTATGTCTGTCTGTCTGTCTGGATGTTTGTTACCTTTTCACGCGATAATGGCTGAATAGATTTATATGAAAATTGGAATATAAATTAAGTTCGTTGTAACTTAGATTTTATGCTATATGGCATTCAAAATATTTTATTTAAAAGGGGAGTTATAAGGGGACCTGAATTAAATAAATCGAAATATCTCGCTTATTATTGATTGTCATGAAGAAATATTACATAACAAAAGTTTCTTTAAAAATAATTTTCGATAAGACTTATTCTATATACAAATTTTGATAGGACTGATATTTAATGAGATAAATGAGTTTTAAAATTACAATGACAACGCCATCTAAGGCGCTGTACTGAAATAAAAACAAATGACTCCGTCTATAAGGGGCCTTGGACAACAACAATCTAAAGCTATTAAAAATAGCCTAAGAGAATGTTTCTGTATTTGTATGAAGTAATATCGGAAGCTGATTAATTGTTTAATTATTATTTCGCCATTGGAAAGTGTAGTTTCTCTAGATGGACATAATTCTACAATGTTATAGTAACTTCTGAAACATATAGCAAGTAATATAAAGTATACACATTAAAACTAAATGATATGTCAATTTTCATTAAACTATGGTTGCATGTAATAACAATTAAGAAACATGTTAAAGGAATTGTCATTGCACCAAATGATTGCTCTCTGGACCAAAGTGACCGCTTTTTAATCATTTAAATACAATTTAAATTAAGTAACATATTAAACGATTTATCCTTCTATCAAACACGAATATTCCCTGGATCAAACGTCCTATTTTAATTATGTAATTACTTTATATTTATTTCTAACAGGTGCAGCGGAGCGCACTGGTAGGGCTAGTACAACATAAATGCATGTTAATAAGGGTTTTTCATATTATAAATCGTCTCGTGACCCCCCTAATATCTTTACACGACCCTTTTGGGAGTCACGGCCTACACTTTGGGAACCACTCGTAATATGTGCGAACATAAATTACTATTGGTAATTATAAACATATTTTATTGCTAGCTAGACAACAATGTTTAAGCGCTAGAAATTAAAAATTTCACCGACATTAGTGGAGTGAGTGTGATTCCGTTGGGAGAGATTTTAGATTTGGCTCACATTATTTCTAAATCTAATAGTAGAGGACTCAGTCACTTGGGCATTCGTCTTCAAAGCGATCAGATGAGGTGTGGACAGGAGCGGCGGGGTTTTCACTATGCGCTGCTGACGGACTCGCGGCTGTCAGAGGCGATGACGCAAGCATGCACATGTTCGTCCGGGCTCGTGTCAAGGTTAATGAATCAGTCTCCAAGTGACTGGCGGATAACATGAACTTACTACGACGTATTATACGGTGTTTTCTTATGCATTTAAAGTGAAAGTGCGAATAAGCGTAAACTGCACAATGATTAATCAAATCCTTAATATTGAACAACGTGTATATATTTATGGTTGATATTGTGTTAATCCAGTCCATCAGCCAAGTACGAAGGCGGTTTGAAACACGATTTCCGGATGTAAAAAATTCCATCACGTAAAACAATCCACAATCGTCATAATAGATTTCAGGCAACGGGAAGTATTCAGCCTAAGAAACAAAACAGACAGCGTAAGGTTCTCGCAGAAGAAACATTAGATGACATTGGTTATCGATCGAAACACTCTCCTAGAAAATCACCTAGTCGCCTTTCATAGCAAGTAGGAATTTCATATGGCTCTGTGCATAATGTCACTAATTAATTATTAAAGTTGCAGCCGTATAAAATAACGAAGACACGTGCTCTTTAACAGAGTGATGCTGAACTTAGGCATGCATTTTGTGAGTGCCAAAGAGTGGATGCTGAATAATTTTAATAATTAACTAATAGACCCACATTTAATATTTTTATCAGACGAGGCATGATTCCACCTCCATGGTTATTATGTGTTCAGAGAACAATCATTAATGGACTGCTGAGAAAACTGATATCGTTTATGAAGTACCACTCTATGACGAAAAAAATTGGCGAATGGTGCGGCATGAACGGAGAAGGAATTATAGGGCCCATTTTCTTTCGGAATACAGTTTATTTCTTCGCATACGTACATACCATTCTGACCCCCTTAACCGGCAGGGAGCGTGATTTCGTATTCTTCCAACAAGACTCAGCCACAGTTCATACAGCCGATATTTTCATGCTAGAAATTGTACGTGTGTTTCAGCAGGACAAAATTATTAGTAGGAATTTATTGCCCCTTCGGTCCCCCGACCTAAATCCTTAACTTTTTTTTTTTATCTCTGAGGTACATTAGAAAAGCTGCATACAAGACAAGCCCACTCACCCTGGAAGAACTGAAACGTAATATCCGCTACGAAATTATTAGCATTAATCGACCAGAACTAGAGCGAGTTTTGGGACATTTAATAAAGAGGTGCCAAAAATGTGTGTACTATGCAGACAGCCAGTTTCAGCACCTCCATCAATAAAGCTGGTAAGTAAGACACTTTTTAAAATATTTACGGAAACTTGAATGGTTGCATGACCGCGGCTCTACACTGCCCGTTCCCCGCCTCGAGTGAGTCATCAGCGCACAGTGAGAATTCTGTCCCTCCTTTCCACACCTCATCTGATCTCTTTGCAGTAAACCACGCTCTGGTGCGAAATTAATGATTTGGACCATTAAAAATATTGTCAATATTTTTATTTTGATAACATTAAAGTCTTATGCTTCACTTACACTTAAGTGTCCGGTTTAATAGATATGTGCTTCAATACTTGTGGTCCACAGCTGTAGAATAACGCTTAGCGCATCTGAGCGCGAAACAGGTGACTTGGGATCGAATCCCGGTCGGGAAAAGTTACCTAGTTGAGGTTTTTTCCGGGGTTTTCCCTCAATTCAATATGAGCAAATGCTAGATAACTATCGGTGCTGGACTCCAGACTTATTTCATCGGCATTATCATCTTTTTTACCATTCAAACGCTAAATAACCTGATATTTTGATACGGCGTCGTAAAATAACCTACTAAAAATACTTGTGACTGAGTTCTCTTTTGTTAGATTTCGAAATCTTGCGACCCAGGCTTAGAAACCTTCCGAACAGACACCATGTTCACTCTACAGTACTACACATAGTGTCAATCTCAACTTTTAGTTCCTGAATACGCAATGTCTAGTTAAAATTCAAGCATTACAGTTAGGTCATTGTTCTTTCGACAGAGCTGTATAAAGAAAGAACATACGTCACAGAGTCTTCGTCCATTTCTCATTCTTCCGGTCGAAATGCACGCTGCAAAATGAGAAAGTAAACTTAACAAATGTCCAGTTAGTACTATTATCGTGGGTTATCGATGAATATTTACTTTATACGGTAAGGTTGTTCTGGATGAGTGTCTCAGATTTCAGTGGTTCGAAGATTGAAATGTGTCCATAAAGTTAACGACGGAGGACGACTGCGTGCCAATAGCGGTTTCAGATACAAATAGGCCTAGACTGAAAGAATATCATGTTATGGGAGATTTCACCATACAAACGAACTTACGAAGAGGCCGTATTTTTCTACACCGTGATCATATCGCGAGCCTAACAAAAAAAGCGAACCGATTATTTTTCGCATGATTTGGGTGTCGTGTCATATCAAAGTTTTGAAAAGCACAATTGGCACATCTCTCCTTTGCAAATCCAAACCCCATCAACCTTTGTTCTGTGACCATTATCGAAGCTGCAAACTCTGCCGAGCTGTGAACAAACTTATAATGATCTCCTTGTGTTCGCATCTGTCATGTAGCTCAACTTAAAGGGGCACCAATGTATAAAATTTAAATTATTACTTTCACTATAGCAGTGATATGCTGGTAAGTATCTAACTACAAGGAAATGTTGGATAAAAACATCATTGTTATCATAATGTTTCATAAAAGCTATATCAGATGATCTGGTGAAAAATTTGTCAAATATCAACTTTTCACGTTCATAGTTATCTTTTCCTTTAAGGTATGACAGACAATTGATTAGTTTCTTATCCAAGAACAAAATAAAGGCCCTAACTAATAACTTGTTTTCTCACTTTGCTATATGTACCTTAATCGTCAGGTGCACATTACTTGCCACAATCTTCACTCATATCCCTTGTATTTTTTTAAAGTTATCAAGTAATATATATAGTAAATTGTAAATCAAAATTTAGTTAAATATTTCATTCCTAGTGAAACGAAAAAAAAAAACATATGGAACTTTGATTAACAATTACTTTAACTTTTTTCAACGCATACATATATATTTTTCATGTTATGTGTGTCATAATCATGAACACGTAGGTCTACTATGTAGTACACGGGCTGCAAAAAACACTGTAAAAATGTCATGTAAATATATTAAGTAGTTGCACAGAAAAGTGCACTTAAGTTTGAAAAATATTAACTTAGGGAAAAGTACATTTGAAAATAGAAAGGATGTATGAATTACATGCGCCGCCAAATTTGAAGAGGCCATTTAAAGGGCTTATCTGCACAGATATTCTCACTATATATATATATATATATATATATATATATATATATATATATATATATATATATATATTTATTTATTTATATACATTTGTTAGTTTGGCCGAGAAAAGGTATTATTTTTAAGGGTATAGGTACGTGAACGACTACAAATATTATCAGAAAATTCAGGTTCTAAATTTCTAAAATTTTATAAGAAAATGAACTCACAATTGGACAAATATTACAAAGTACCACAACAAGATTTATTACAACTTAAATATCTGATAAAAGTATAAAAAAGATTACAAATAATATTTTTCAAACCAGTTTTATCAGAGTATGAAAAAATAAAAACAAAGAAATTTTGCACTTATATAATTTGGTAACCATAACATTGTTATGGTCTCTCTGACATCTTTAATATTTTTCCTGCATGTAATAAACACTTATTTCTGTAAAGTAGACTACTCTCAGACATGTAGAGTTGTTTATTTTAATACAATTAATTTTTTATTTGTCCTATATAAAAATATTAAAATTTACATACTCTTTTGGGACCTAATTTTTCTGTTTTCAAAGAAATGGGCATTATTGTAGTCTACCTTTTGCATAAATTCATGTTAAATCAGTGTACAACATTTCAGAATTCTATCTCTAATTGTTATGGAGTTATGAAATAATATGTGTGAGAATTTTCAAATTTTGTCAAATTTAATTTAAATTAAAAAGTGAATTCTTAAAAATATTATTAGTAACCTTTTTTATACTTTTATCATATATTTAAGTTCTGATAAGTCTTGTTGTGATACCTTATAATTTTTGTCAAATTGTGAGTTCATTTCTTTATAAAATTTTACAAATTTAGTGCCTGCATTTTCTGATAATAATTGTGGTCGTTCACGTACATATACCCTTAATCACATTAGAATTTTTATGTTTTCCTTTACCATAATACAAATTTTTATCCAGCTGGTATAAAAAATTTCATCTCTACTGCAATTAATCCTCATGAAAGAATTTCACAATAATGTTGAAACTGCCAAAAATCTTGTACAGTATGTTTCAAAGCTTGTAGTCTTTTAATTTTGTTGGGCTGGGGAAATATATCTAATATAATATTAAATTTGTAATGTAATTTGTATTTTAATTACGTTAGCCAGAAAATTATTTTATTTTCGTATGGTAACCGAAAATCTAGGCAACTGAACATTTTTATTTGTTTAATAATTTTGTTTATTATCACAATCTTAATTTTAATAGTGTTATATGAAAATGTTCTTTTACATCACTTGGAAAAAACAGTCGTATAAGTACTTTTTACGATGTTTATTATTTGTAACTAATCCTCTGAAATATATGCGATTGTTTTATCGGCGGCATACAAACATATAAAACCAAATCAAGAAAAAAAAACAGTTAATGTAATATACAAATAATGCTATATGACATTGTTAAGTAAACTTTAAATATAAAATATGTACACCAAGCTCAAGTAAGATGGTAGCCTACCGAGCTATTAGGTTAATATTTGAGGAGAAAAATTAGTCTCGGCGCCGGGGATCGAACCCGGGTGCTTGGTTCTGCGTACCAAGCGCTCTAACCACTGTGCTACGCCGAATTCAATCCACAGCACCGGATCGAAACTTCCTCCTTCAATGTTTCCCTTTGTGGCCTGACTCCAAGTTTTTTTTTTTTTTTTTAACCATACGAATGGGCCCGAAGGTAGATACTGCTTATGAAGAATTCACAATCAATATCACCCTTTAAGGCCTTACAAAGGAATAAGTAGTCAAGTTCAAGACGTCTAGCATAAAGGCTAGAAAGTTAAAATATTTACAAGTACGATCATATTTGAAAACAGATTAATTTGGTAAAAACCTAAAAGCAAATAGGAACATCAATTTTCTTTGAATGATTTCCGATTTAACCGAATCAGTAGAATTATTTAACACGTTTTAAATCTCAGATAAAGGCAAAATAAAGTAACTAACCATTAAAAGATTATCAAGCGCCCGCTTTAAAGAGCAAATTTAACTAATGATTAAATACCGAGTTAATAATAATAATAATAATAATAATAATAATAATAATAATAATAATAATAATAATAATAATAATAATAATAATAATAACAATGATTATTCCAGGTGATTATGGTGACAGCGGTGACTATATGAAAATGAGAATGTTCAAATTCAAATTCAAATTCAAATTTATTTACAATATACATTTGAATTGAATAGATATGAATAGATACCCGAAATGAGCATAATGCTCGTGCTCGGGTAAAGTCCAGTAGTCTACATAAATTTCACAGGGTTCAAATAATAATGCTGATGATATAAATAATAGTAACAACAATAATAATAATAATAATAATAATAATAATAATAATAATAATAATAATAGAATAATCGTGACAAATGATACAAAGATTGTAATACAAAATAATTCATTAATAATAATAACAATAATAAAGTATTCAAAGTTTATTTTCAATTGCAAATGTTTTTCTGAAACAAGGAATTAACCATGTGGTAATATACGAGCAAAGGGCGAATGAGAATAGTGTACAGAAGTCCAAATAATTTATGAGATGATGATGATGATGATGATGATGATGATGATGATGATGATGATGATGATGATGATGATGATGATAGTGTTGATGGTAATAAAATGTCATACGGTTGGCGTTGATGATGAGGATGATTATGATAATGATGAAAATGATAATTGTGATGAAAATGAATATTTGGGCGTTGATGTCGTCACTAAAGAGATAGAAGAAAACCGGTATCTGAATGCAAATGTTGTTTAACGACAGAAATGTTGACATTGTTAAACCTTTGAGGATACACGCATTACAAATTCGGGTACACTGCTATGAGTAAAGAAATTAGCATTAGCAAGAAGATAGCATGATAATTTCTTATAAATTAAAAGGGAGTGAATTTCAATGGCGCTATTACTGTGATGTCGGAACATTACTTTACGATATCGAATTCAGTGCTGCACACATCACGCGAAATAAAAGTACGCATTAAGAACTTGATTATAACACAGCAAGGCAAGTTGCATATCAAAGACATCACATCATGTGAATTACTCCCTTGTCTCTTCAAATCAATGCTAACATGTTTTAAATCTAAGATAAAAGCAAAATAAACTAACTAACCATTAAAAGATATCAAGCGTCCGCTTTGAAGAGGCCATGTAACCAATGTTTAAATACCGAGTTAAACTTTAATCTTCTTTGCATTTGCTTTCAACTGGGTGAAAAATAAATATAATTCTTCCATCCTCGCAGAGAGGAGTTCGTCTTCGCAAACAAATTACAAAGAAAAGCGAAGTACAGCCGGGATAATGTTGAAGTTTTATCATATGAATGGTAATTATTATTACGTAGGCCTACTGTCTGAATCGCAGTGCAAATCTCCTAAGGTAAGTATTTCCATCGTTGGGTATTTCTTTGAGCTTCAAAAGCATGGAATATGAGGAAGGGAAAGACAATAAGTTGGCATAAAAGAGAAAGTTCAGAATAAGATAGAAAGAAAAAGATGATAAATTATGAAGGGTACACGGGAATAACGATCAAGGTCCATTTTAGAAAGTTTCGAGAAAAACGAATTTTAAAGTTTAAGCACTTAATACTTTCTTATGTGTGTATTTAATAGAAATTGACGTAGTGGAATGTCAAGAACGATGATTTCTTATTACTAGCTAGACCACATGATAGTACTTCTTTTCCACTATAAGATAGCATTATTAACTCAATTTCGATTTTTGATGGACCTTGATCGATTTTCCCGTGTACCCTTCATATAAGATTGACTAAAAATATGGATAAAACACGGTGATATAATAATAATAATAATAATAATAATAATAATAATAATAATAATAATTATTATTATTATCAGGGAACGGATTTATATGGACTAAAAATATATGAAATATGTAAATATATATGTAGTTATTTTTACCAAAATATGGAATTAAATATGGATTTTTACCAAAATATGGAATTAAATATGGACTTAAAATTATAAAAAAATGACTATGTACGTTAAATATTGGTACATTTTAATCAAACTAAACAAAAAATATAATGGACGTACCTTATCTTCCAATGTAGTTTCAACAAAACACAATTTTTATTGTCTGTTACCATAACAATAGGTTACAAACATTTCTTTCAAGTGCTGAAAAGTGAATCTTCTTCTATTGTCTCTGAGGATAGATTTATACTGACTAAAAGAGCGTTCGACGTCACAAGAAGTAACTGGTACATAATTCAATTTCACAATGTCTGCTGGGGATAAGTCCAAGTTAATCTTCACTGTTGATTCACCACTCATCACAGCAACAACCTTTTGTAGTTCTTCATATCCAGGGTTTTTTGAAAGTACAGTGTCCACCTTAGCTCTTACTGCATCTGCAACTTTACCTCTACCACGATTCAGTTGTTCCACAGTACTATTTATAATTTCAAAACTTTCAGATAGTGAAAGGTGCCTATTTTGGAGACTTTTGAGCGTTTTTATGATGCATGAAAATGTATGCTGAATGTGAGCTAAGTCATTCTTCACACTTATGTCACAGGTAACTGTTTTCGCAGTATCAATTGAGACTGCATCTTCAGAGTCCAATGCAAGGAGAACATTGTTAATAGAGTCTATATGTTCGGCATAATATTCAACTGCTTCTAGCCATGTACCCCATCTAGTTAAAATTGGCTTTGGTGGCAATGGAATTTCAGGGTACATTTCTTTCAACACGTTAACTCTACTGGGAGCTTTGAGAAATACTTTTTTCACTGATGAAATCAACAAATCTACTTTAGGGAAATTGTCTCTGACCACTTCTGCCACACGATGAAATGCATGCGCCACACAAGTAAAATGAGTCAATTTAGGATATACAACAGATAATGCTTGTCCAGCTTTGACCATATAAGGGGCAGCATCGCTAATAAAGAATAACACATTATCGTACATAATACCCTTTGGCCACAGGATACCCATAGCTTCGTTGAACAGTTTAACTATAGTTTTGTTATTGCACTTTTCTAGAACATCACAATGTAAAAGAATTCGTTCAGAATATTGTTCACTTAACAAACCGATAACTACATTACCAACAAGTCTACCTTCTTTGTCGGGAGTCTCATCAATGGAAACCCAAATTGAACTATCTTTAATTTCATCTCTTATCTTCTGTATTGTCTCATCGTAGATGGATGGAGCATACGTCTTCCTAAGTGTTGACTCATCCGGGATTGTATGTTGAGTATATTTTTCAAGGAATTCCCTGAAGACCTTATTCTTTAGTTTGTAGAGAGGAATATCAGCAGAGATGAGAGAACGGCACAGGTCGATGTTAAACTCAGATCTTACATTCGATGTTGTTGGTTGTGTTAAAAACAATTGTCTCTGCTTGGAATTTAGTTGTTTGTTGGCCTGATGTTTACTAGTTGTAATGTGTTGTTGCACCAGGAACTTTTGTGTAGATGATACTGCACACTGACACAAATTACAAAATAATATTTTATTGTCAGTTGATAAACCATCTTCTTTAAATTCTGAAATGTAACTTGTTAGTTTTGATTTTAAATTGACTGAATGACGTACTTTTGGCATATTTACCGTCTTTATAGTATGATTTACAAAACTGAACCTATGTGTACTCTGACTGGCATTTAACTGTTGAGCTGCACAACTGAAGTCTGTTAAAAATTTTAAATTAAATTAATACAGTTTTGTAACTTACTTTCCCATTGTTGATAGGACTGCTAATTTTCAAATAACTCTGATGTTAAAGGGATTACTGAACATGTGTTTAAATCTCTATTGTTGAAATGTATTTTTAAAAGTTAATGGAATTTTGTTTTGTTTTATTGTTAAACCTAATATAATATGGACTGTTTTATATGAAATATGGAAAATATATGGAAATTAACGAAAATATGTACTAAACTCTAAAATATGGAAAAATATGGAAAATAAAAGTAGGATTTTTCAACCCTACACATTGTGAAACATAAAGATAATGCAAAATATAAATTATATTAGCTTTATAAGTAAATATGTATTTACATATAAATCCTTTCCCTGATTATTATTATTATTATTATTATTATTGTTATTATTATTATTATTATTATTATTATTATTATTATTATTATTATTAGTATTAATATCATTAATTTTATCATTATCATCATCTTCATCATCGTCTTCACTCTAAGGATAAGACATTTCTGTCTGTTCCGACCTCACTGTGCATCAAGCCATAACCAATTTTTTGTGGTCTACCCACATCTTTTCTACCAACAGGCTTGTAGTAAAAGCAAGTTCAGATATCCTCTGGTCGTCCTATCTTTGGATATACTTGTATCATTTTTGTTTGTATCTTTATATTTTCTGTGTGATTATCGATGTTACATTAATTTGTTTTTCTGATAGTTCCATTATTTATGTGATATAACTTTGTGCAACATTGAACTCGTTTTACAAATTTCGTCTCTGCTCCCGGTAATTTACTTCGAAATGTCTTTGTAATGACCCAGGTCTCAGTATCATACATGAAGAGTGGCATCTCCATCGTTTTATAAAATGAAACTCTAGTTTCTTTTCTTGTATTAATTTTTACTGTTCTATGTAACGTACCACAAACTGAGTGAAATGTTGCCAAATTGTTGTTTAAATTTTTATTATTTCTCACATATTGCACAACCTAGATAGCTGAAATGTCACACCTGTTCTATCAAGTATGATTTTACATCGGATCATATTCTTTCCTCAGAACGCCATTAAGTTCGTTTTCTGTTTTGAAATATTAATACTACATTGTTGTGAACTTTTAAATTAAAATGTTACTGTTAATGAAATGATTAAGCATATATTACAATAATCTTTAACGTAAATTTATAACTAAAAATGTTAGTGTATCAGAGGCACTGCTCTCAATAATATGTTTAAGCCTATATTAAGCTAGGTGTCCATGATATGGCCATGCTAAGGTTTGAGAATTTTTCTAGTCGCCATTTTGAAAAAAAATGTAAACCACTTTTTTCTTACTCGTTCTCAGTCTAATGGACTTTCTTAAAACAATTTCCTTTCCTCATAAAAATGCTTTAATTGTCCAAAAAGTCCCAAATTCCAAAAGTCTACCTAGTGGCCATATCAGGAACATGTGCACATGATATGGCCACCCTTGTTCCATGTTCTATAAATCTTGATTGTTTTCAGTTTGATAGCCCAGTTGTGCTAAAATTAAATAATTTTGGTGTAAAATGAATAAACATGACACTTAATAATCTTTTTTATAATTCAAAATTGTAGTCAAAACAAGTTTTTCCATAAAAAAAGTACGTTGTTTTTCTTAAAATACAACATTTTTGCGTAATCCCAGCTATAAGGCATGTAAATTTGTCAGGTGAAAAAATAAAAGTGAAATGAACTTGATATGGCCATGGTGGATATGATATGGCCATATCAGGAGCAGGTAAGCTTTCACGAAAATCGTTTCATTATGAACAACTCGTAGAAGATACGCCATCAACGACAACACCAATCAACAGAACATTAAAAACTGAATGGAGTACTATGGTTTTCATGAAACAAGTCCTTGAAAAACACGCATAAAACAAAGGAGACTTACCAGAGTAAAATAAGAAGAGGTCACATGAAAACCGCAAAACAGGCAACTGACGCCATATTGCTCAACCTGACTGGATGGAAAACGATCAAGTGACATACTAGGATGCCCTTTCACTGGATTCTGCTGCAATTTAGCGGATTTTTTGGTTAACTAACTCACAATAGGGGGATGGCCATATCAGGCACATGACCATAACAGGAGCACCCAACTTACGATAATGTTTCTTGTATAATTTTAACTTAAAACACCGGTAAAACTGTAACACAGAAACTGCTCTTAAAGCTATGTTTAATCCTATACCTAATACGATAATCTTTGTTGTATAATTGTAACTTAAAACACAGGTATAATTGTAATACAGGTTCCGTCCTTACTGCAATGTTTGAGCCTATATTGCATTAATCTTTGTTGTATAATTTTAACTTAAAACACAGGTATAAGTGTAACACAGGTATCGCTCTTACTGCAATGCTTAAGCCTATATTGCATTAATCTTTGTTGTAAAACTTTAACTTAAAATATGGTAAACATTGGTAATTTCGTGGCAGTGGTTATTTCGTGATACTTTTTCTTTGCTTTTTCGTGAACTAACCAATGGTGTTACGAGATCCAAATTTCCGCCAAGGGATTGCATATGTTGTCCGGTTTCCAGAAATATACAGCTACGCTTTGTGTGACTATTGTAGCTGCTTCAGTGAGCTTTTTTAATGTTTGGAGAGAGAAAGTTAGCGTCGACTTCTCAGGCGTACAAATTTTGTGGATGTTTGTAATTACATTACAGACGTATTACTAAAGGTAAGCATATGATATTTCGTACAATGATTTATTATACCTTAATGAAATTTTAGAAAATATATTTAGAATTTTAGATACAGCTGTAGTCGCCATATAGGGTTAGCTTCACTGATAGTAATCTTAGCTGTTTCAGGCGAAATTTTGTTGACCATTAAGCGTTACATTTTATACTATTTTAAACATTGTATTACAATAGGAATTATAAAAATCTGAAGATAAGATGTGATAACAAAAAAGAAAAGGGGGACGCAATGGGTTCAGTATAGCTTCTGTTTGATTTGTTATCATGCTAAGTGCCAATGATAAGTGCTACATGACTTACTTGCAAGAATTGTGACAGAAGACGAAACATGGCTCCACCATTTTGGACCGGAGACAGAGGCAAACAATGGAGTGCCATCATGCAAATTCACCAAAGAAATAGAAATTCAAAAGTGCACCTTCGGAGGAAAAGTTATGGCTACTGTGTTTTTCGATTCAGAAGGACTCTTGCTTGTGAACATCATGCCAAACGGAACCACCATTAATTCTGACGCGTATGTGGCAACTCTCAAGAAACTTCAAGTTCGACTGAGTCGTGTTCGACGACATCGGAAGAAGCAGGATGTTCTGCTATTGCACGACAACGCACAGCCATATGTCAGTCACAAGGCCACAGACCAGATCAGAAAATTCGGAGAGACAACACTGAAACATCCGCCTTACAGTCCTGAACTCTCACCTTGCGATTACCATTTCTTTGGTAAACTGTGAAGGATCCCTTCGCGGAACGAGGTAGAAGATGACTCCTTTGTGCATGCTGCTAAAGAGTGGCTTAGACGTGTTGGTCCAGACTTTTACCGTGCTGGTCTACGAGCCCTCGTTCTTAGGTTACGTAAGGCAGTTGAAAGGGACGGGGATTATGTGGAAAAGTGACATTTTGTTCCTAAAGGATGCATCTACATTCTGTGAAAATAGCAAAGCTGTAGGATAAAAATATAATTTTTAAACAAATGTTATGCATTACCCTTTGAGTTACCCTAGTAATATAGGCTATAGTAAAGTCCGTAATAAAAGTGTTCACCCTTTCAGGGCAAAGAAGATCCCTTTTCGATTTCAATTTTTACTTTGATTTCATTCTTATTATGTGTTGATAAGTATTTCTATGTTTTCTTGCTATGAATATTAGACGGAATTACTATGTTTGAAGTCTTGTAACAATAAATGAGAATTTCATTGGACTATAATGAATTTTTCCACAATTCTTCTACCTCTCACGAAATTATCAATGTAATATCACGAAATTACCAAGGTTATCACGAAATTACCAAGGTTATCACGAAATAACCAACCTTTTCGTTTAAGTTGTAAAAGTGGTTGTTGGCACTTGTTCAAGAACGTATCCAATCTTTTATGTCTCAAGATTTGTACAGCAAATTATCGTCTTTTAGATTAAAAAATCGGAATAAGGATATATTTACTCATTTGCATTTTAAATTAATTTTCATGAAGTTGTCACGAAATTACCAATGTTTACCCTACCGGTACATCTGTAACAAGGGTACTGCCCTGAATAAAATGTTAAAACCTATTTTACAATAATCTTGCTGCAAAATTTAACTTAAAATACCGATATTACTATAACACAGGTAATGCTCTTATGTAGAAGTGTAGGCTACTTTCCAACATATTATTACATAATTTCTTCCTGTACAATTTGTCAAACGTCTTTACAAAAATCTATGAGTATAAAAGCAATATGTGCCTAAATTATTCCTCTATGGCTTCGAAGCTGAGTACCTGGTTCTAATGAAATGCACTGGTAGCAAATTAAAACATGGGGGCATGAGATTGTTACTCTGCCTGCCATTATAAATTCACTTCAATTAAATTCCCCAACGTAAAAAAAACTACATTATTCTTCTCGTTTCTCAAACATCTGCTGTATTATAAAAGTACTGTTAACAGTAGATCCACCAAATCGGAATGCACTTCGTTTTTCTAGGTTGTATTCAGAAATCACTTTATTATTCTAGCATATATTCTATATGTATATAGAGTTCAGCAGACTACTTTCTCTATAATTTTACACTCCTCATAATTGCTTTTTTAAATTCAGACTACTTCAGCTATTTTCCAGTCTTCTGGTATTTTAGTTGTTTGTCAGCATTTATTTATAAGATGAAGGACTTAAGTTGGAAGAAAAGACCATTGTATTTTATTACTTCCATGTAAATTTGACAAGAACCCGCTGCCATTCTGTTTTTTAATTCTTTCTCGAAAGAGTTATATTTATTTTTGTTATGTTATTGCGCCTGTGGTATGTAATCCTCCCACTTTTGTTCTCGTTCTTTCAGTATCATTTTCTTGGCCTTGGTAAGATTATTATTTAAATTTTCATTCTTCTTTTCGGTCTGATTGAAATTTTAAAATTATTTTTGCTTTAATTTTGACGCCCATGAGAAGCAATACAGAGGGAAAGGAAGAATAAATAATTTTTATAATCACCTTCTAAAGCCACTTTAACTCTCAACGGCTTAAAATTCATAATGGCCATAGTCCATTTCTTTAACAACTTCACATATCGTCAAAGTCTTTTAAGCGGAGTGAGTACCGTGGATGGATGCTCCTGATTCCAATTGCGAAGTAAACAGGTTTCATATTTCTTGTTGAGAAGAAATATGGGAAAAGCTTGTAGCTTTAAATGTTTACCAATTTCAGATAATAATAATAATAATAATAGTAATAATAATAATAATAATAATAATAATAATAATAATAATAATAATAATAATAATAATAATAAATCTGTAACCGAAATTTTTCTGGTTATTTTCGCTTTTCCTATAATAATTGGTGTTAACATGTATAATTAATCATCCTGAAACCGAAAATCGCTTTGTTGACATTTTTGTTTGTATGTCTGTCTGTCTGTCTGGATGTTTGTTACGTTTTCACTCGAAAATGGTTGAACTAATTTCGGTGAAAATAGGAATATAAATTAAGTTCGTTGTAATTTAGATTTTAGGCTATGTGATATTCAAAATACTTTATTTAAAAGAGGGGTTATAAGGGGGCCTGAATTAAAAAAATTAAAATATCTCGCTTATTATTGCTTTTTGTGAACAATATTACATAAAAAAAAGCTTCTTTAAAAGTGATTTCCGATAAGTTTTATTCCAAGCAAAATTTTGATAGGACTGATATTTAAGGATATACAAAAGTTTTAAAATAACAATACAATACATTTTCACCGCCGCCTCAGATTATAGCGTCGTTGTTCCGTAACTCCTATGTGCAAAATATAAAATTTTTGAGTAGGAAGAAAAAACAGAATTATTCATTCTATGGCAGTGGTACATAGGAGATCGTGAATTCTTACATTTTCGAAGTAAAAAAATATAATTATATATAGCAGATTGTATTATTTGTTGTATAACTATTTAAGTTATTTAATAGAGCAAAAATCTGAAAATCGATTTGTCACATAGGCATTATTGCAGGAACGATGTCGATGGCTATAATGAAATAAAAAACAAATGACTCCGTCTATTTAAGGCGGCCTTGACCTTTATCAATATTAATATACAGAGAATATTTGTGTGTCTGTATGAAGTAATCTCAGAAGCTAATTTGGATAATTCCTTCACTATTTGAAATTTGTAGTTTCTCTAGATGGATGTAATACTACACCTGAGGACTGAGGTAAGATGAAAATAGATCTTTACGCACAGAAAACTTAATATTCTGTCGAAATATTGTTGAACTTGATTATTGAAACTTTATTTGGTCCACATAAAATACTATAATTTTATGCACTTATTTATTTTTTTTTTTTTTGTTCACAGAACATAATAGTTAAAGAGTTCTGTCGTAATGGTGAGTATTTTTACTGGAACATACAGCCCATAAAAAATAAGCATTTTACCACAGAGCCAATTGGAGCTGAGTTATTTTAAAAGTTGTCACGAAATGGTATTCCTGCGCTCATAATTTACCCATATTCGTTTCCTGTGTTTCTTAAATTAATATTTATGTAGGGTACTTCATTTTTTTATTTGCATAAACAATGATATACAACCGGAACCGAGCGAATTGGCTCAGACGGTGGCGTTTGAGATCGCATTTTGGAGGTTCCGGGTACAAATTCTGTGGCCGACCAATCTGACTGGGATTTTTCATGATTTCCCTTAGTCATAAAAGCAAATGCCGGATTGGAAAGTTACATACCATGATTCATCACCGCCTCAATTACCAATACCAAAAATATTAATCGAAGTCTATAATCAGTTACATGAACACAAGCCATCTACAACACACAATAGAAACAGGAACTCAACAAGAATAAAAACGGCCTACTGATATACCCACACATTCTAAACACGGGACATGACCACAGATGTTAAGGCGTGAATAATATAAACACAGGTGCATAGTAAGTTTAACATAAAAATTATCTTCATACACAACCAACTCTATTAATTCGGAGTGATTTATTAAAGGATGAATTCAAGACTAATTTAGAAAAATGTTAAACGAATTATCCTTGCGCCAAAAACGGATGTTCTCTGAACCAAATGATCATATTTTAATTATTTAAATGTAATAACAATTAAGAAACATATTACAGGGATTATCGTTGCACCAAATGAGTGGTCTTTGGACCAAAATGATCGCATTTTATTTATGCAAATACAATTTAAATTACATAACATATTAAACGATTTATCCTTCCATCAAACACTAATGTTCCCTGGACTAGATGTCTTATTTTAATTATGGAATTACATTATATTTATTTCTAACAAGTGCAGCAGAGCGCACGGGTATGGCTAGTAATAATAATAATAATAATAATAATAATAATAATAATAATAAACAAAAACAAGAATAGGGTGTTTATAGACAATAAATATCAATACATTAATAATTATTATTACATTGACACGATCAATGAAACAAACAAAAAGAAGAATAAAATGCAAAGAAAACAGATGATGATTATGAACATGATGACGAACAACAATTACAGTAAGAACAACAGAATAATGGAAAAAGGAAACAAGATAATAATTATGATGACGGTTACGACGGTGATGGGGATAATTAGGGATAAAAGAAAAGTTCAGAATAAGAAGTGAGAAAAAAGAATGAGATGTTTTTGTTGGTGAGATTGTGATTATGATCATTCAGATACTTAAGTAAAGAAAATTGAGAAAATAAAACTTTGCAATCTATAATAAATATTATGAGCTCAAAAGAGTTTTAAAAACTTGCGAAATAAGAAGAGTTAAAAAGACGAGATGGAAAGAGTACATACAATCCAGTTCATATGACATACATGCGCGTGGACTTTGATCTTTAAACTAATTGAATACAATTTCAGTAAAGAAGATAAAGATAGAGCAAATGTACAAGTAATCAAAAAGTATTATTTTGAAGAACTTTAAAGAGCAAATAAAGTAAACGTAAATGAAGGAAACTGATTTAACATTGCAATTGAAAATAAGGTTTAAAATAATAGTAAGGCATAAATATGGAGGTTAGTAAAAAGTCCCACACCACCTAATAACTTTTGTAGCATATGGCTCACGTCAGTGATAAGAAACTCGGTGTGTGAGGATAGAGGTATACTAAGAACTCAATGAAGGTACCCAATATATTTTTTATTATATTTGAAATAAGGGAGTTGAAGTTACTTCTTGTTAAACCAGAAATATAAAAATCTGTAATTCTATTATTGAGTTCATAGTATACGGCTATCCCCACACACCGAGTTTCATGTCACTGAACCATATACTTCAAAAGTTAATTAGGTGGTGCGGGGGTTCTAACTAACCCTGTAGATATAACATGGCCACCATCGAAATGTTAGCAGCAGGATCCACTTTTCACTTATTATTGCTCGAAAAACCAAAATCTACGATGTGACGAGAAGAAGCTGCGATATTTTTAGTTTAATGCTAGGGATTTGTAATGTTCAATCAATGATTATCCCATGATTGAGGTTCTGGCTGATATCAGACAGTACATATTATATCACTTCACGATATGAGTCAGAGGAAGAACAATGTTGTTTGTACGCATCTGAAGTCTGACTAGTGTAATATATATAGCTGGTCGGCGATGTATGCAGGGGAAGAAACTGGCCATTATCTCCTGGCCTAGTTGCCTCATAAGCAGTGCCTTCTTGGTTTCACTTGTGAGGTTCAGACCTGTATTTGGACAGTTGACTAAATAACAACAATCAATGATTCCACCATTTCACCATAATTCTCGAACTTAATTCCTGCCAAGAAAATTTGTCACCGTCACTATGAATGCCTCTGAAGTATTTTTTCCAACATTTATTCTTTCTTGAATATCTCAAGACACATTCATCACACGAATGTGGAGTCTAATAAATAATCTAACTTCACGATTGCTTCTAATAAGTCAGGAAACACTTCTCTAACGTGATTCAGGACAGTTTATTAGAATTCTAAGCTACTTTACTAATTACAGTTCAATGGAAAATGGTAACAGTACGGTTTTCTCTCCTGCAACCATAGCCTCAAAGATTGTATTGTGAATACCTGAAATTAGTTCTTCCCTCTCAGGCCTTACGTTTTGGAGGTAGTTCTGGTCTGAAAATTTTCCATCAAATAAACAAAGGAATAGTAAATACTTTTTATAATCACTTCATATACTTCATTGATAATGTTCATAGTGAATTTTCTGTAACAACTTCACATACTTCCATAGTCCTCTTTTTAAGTGAAGTAAGCCTCGTGATTGTGATTCTAATTGCTTGTTGTTGAGGAGGAATATGGGGAAGCCTATAGCTTTGGAAAGAGTACTATTGTCAAAACAGTGACAGAAACTTTATTCTTTTTGGAAAGATGAGAAACTTCACATCTACTTTTGTAATGAGGTATTTGTAACAGAACAGTGACCGAGTAGTAGGAACCAAATTTGAAGAGGAAGATCTGTTTTGAATCTTCCTGTGAAATGCTTCTATATTTTTTTATTGCGTTTTGGTGTTTCACTGTTTCTGTATAAAACATAGTTTGCATGCTTTGATCTCAGACTAGCATAATTGATATTTAACCCATTAAAACTTATGTATTCACAACACATTCTTCTATCAGCAAGTAAATCTCCAATGTTTAGGATGCCTTTCTTTCTGAATAGTCACTGTCTTATTTCCTAATAAGAAGTATGGAATTGACTATGAGATAAAGTGGGTGGAGAGTTGTATATGAAGTAACAGTACTATTAATTTGTCATACATGTCTACAATTCCAACAGCCTAAGGATCGGTTAGCTTTAGCAGCTCGTCTATAAAGATACTCTAATCCTTCATTCTATTAATCACAAACTGAATGTACTTAGCTTACAGGGTGCTGTGCACTGTACTCTGCACACTGGGAATATATTTATAGTGGATTGGTGACCAAACGCTGGGCTCTAGCTATGGTAATCGACTTATTTTTTCTATGTCATGTTTTACCTCCTTTGAGATAGACTTACAAGGCAATGCGATATAGGGAAGGGAATATTCTTGGATCAACACTAGTCACATATGCATTATGGGCCTACCTGGTTGTGTGGTCAGCAATGCATAATGTCACCTGGAGACAACACAGACAACACACAAAAACGTAAAACGGACACATATCCAGTTCCATCAACAAAAGGTAATCTTTTTCCTTATCCTATTTTGGAAATCGGCCCACAGACCACTTTGATGGAAAGCACGCACGTTATGGTGCATCTTGGACAAAGATTTTGTCGGTAAATTGGTTTATATAAGAGTCATTCCACGTCAAATCGCACAAATTTAGCCTGGAATTGACTTTCGTGTCTCCGATTTAGATAAAACAAATTTTACACATTCTATGGATTGAAAAAATAAATACGGGTTTTATTATTGTTGTCTATATCGATTATTGTAGTAGATATGTGTTATCAAAGATTCTGAAATAGTTCGCGCATCATTATTGTTAAACGTGATTATCTCCACTAATAATCATCACAGAGATTTGCTCTTTGTCTCAATTTGAAGGTGACGGTACATACTTTATTCTTCGCATAATAATATAAAAATATAAGTTTGTTAACTTTGTTTAAAAAACATTTAAATGTATAAAAATATGTTTTAATGGCAGCGACTTACTTTAAAATTACAGAAAAAAGTCCTTAAATACCTTGAAATTATTTTAACCGCCCTTAAAAAAATCAGAACTCTACTTCGAGCCGTTGAAGAATAATTAAATGACTCACCAAGCTGCGCGTCTTGAGGTAGCGGGCTGCATAAGTACTGTTGCAAGATGATGTGCAGGTGCAGCTCCGGATGAGAGTCGTGTGACCACTTTACACTGTTCCACGGTCACAATACGTAATTTACATAACACAGTACTGTATTTAAATATTGTTTTTGTAAAATATACACTTGTGAAAATAACTACAGTTTACACAACACTGGACTTTTAAAACTAATCAACTACAACCAATATCAATTCTATTTAATGTCCATCACTTTGCTGTCACTTTGGAGGGAATAGTTCTTTATCATGGCCTGAGATTTTGTCAGTGGAACAAAAGAATGAAGTTGTAAGGTACCTCGCACCACTTTTGCTTGTTGGTACCTTGAGTAGAAAATATTGCTATGTTTTTTGTGTTCACTAATGGTAAAAAATTTAAAAGCAATATTAGAAATGTTTTTCTAATGTTTTTGTCCAAGGTCAGATTCTTTTCAGTCGATACAGTATGCGTAGCACCACTGGCGCACCGCGAACACATCTTCAAAAAATTATTTTTAAAGTTATTTCTTACTCGAAATCAATCTGAAACCAACGTAGTTCTATGTAAAATATAATAGATTGTACGTATATTTTTTTTTTTTTGCGTTTTTAAAGTAAGCTGTTATAAAAAAAATATTAAGTTATGTTTAAAAAGTGACCCTCTAAAACAATCCCATTTGTATTTCAACTTATACTTAAAAGAATTAATATAATAGTTCATTTCTTCCCATTTCAGATGGCACTAACACTCAACATCTATGATGCATAGAATCTTAACAATGAGCATTTTCATACTGCGTCCTGGCTGAATTTGTCATATAATTAAAAGAGTTTAAATAGTAAAATTTTAAAGTATGATCCCAGAAAAAAATTACAGACCTCTTATTTTGATCTGCACAACATATTTTAGAAGATTTAAGCAAATATTAAATGGTCACGTTTCGTATACAGGTGTTTGATTTGACATGCACACAACACAACACGATACCTACTTCGAAAGACTCAGGAATTAGTGTTAGATAAATTAAAGGGAAACTGCTAAGTGTTGAAAGGACATTACGTGCTTTTAGAACTAGAGGTTATCTGTTTATTTACGTAAAGTAACACCGCACCACTGATAATGTATTACTCACTATCGCAGCTGCATGCTCCGGCGCGCGGTCTCACTCAATCCGAGCCTTCCGCCCCGAACACACCATCAGTAAATTATTTGCACAGCGACTTCTGATTAGAATAGAGTTCTAAAACCAACGCAGTTCTACGTAAAACATTTCAAAGAATATAATGATATTTTTTCCCCTTTTTAGAAGTAAGTCCCTGATATATGAAAACGTATTTAAAAAATATAACCCCCTAAAAGGGGCCCATTTTATATTTTGATTGAAACCTAAAAATTAATATATAATACTGCAATTATTGCACTTTAAAATGATATAAATACGAAATTTCTACGATTTATAGAATCTTCAGTATAACCATTTTCATAATACGTTGCATCCAAATTTACGGAAAATGTAACATTTAATGAATGACTAAATAATTGTGTCAGCCCGAAAAAATTACACATGGGTTATTTAATTTCATCAATAGAATATATAAAAAAATTGGAGCAAATATTAAGTTGTCATGTTTCGTAGGTGTTCGATTTGACATGGAATGACTCATAACTGGCTTTATATGGGCGAATAACGAACAATCAGGTACCCGTCAATAGTTAAAAAAAATGGCATTCAAGAATCTGGACTTCGAGTTTAGTAGATATTATAAAGAACATAGAAATGAACAATAAATTAAAACAGAGATATACTTATTTTATGACACAATTTTTTTCAATATAATATAATTTCGTATTAATATGGTAAAATTTCCATATTTCATAAAAATCCTATTTTTTTATTTTCTGCACTCTTTACACCGTGCGTAAATATTTCTATGACTACCGCTGAACCGGGTTTTCCAGATATTGTAAGGAAATAAGATGACTGATTTCCAAGAAACAGTTGAGAAACACAAACCACTCATTCCACAAATATTCGGGGATTCTAAAGGACAAATGAAATATCTAAATTCCCCTTTAGAGACATTGATCTCGTAGCGTCAATGTATACAGGAAATAAACAAAATAAATTATTCCTACTCCAACCTTTCTCATCTTTCCGAATCCAGTCTTTTCAGTGTTGGTATGTCTACTTTTATAAGTATGAAGTAATCTTTTAAACGAATTTCAGCTATGTATTTTGCTGTGTAATTAATTCCTAAATAATTGATTAAATGGCGATCTTACTCGTGTTAATTATGTAAGCATGTGTGGCTTACAGCTGTTTCGGTGCTACTTGACACCATCCTCAGAACCTACCAGATCTCGGCGCTATCTCAACTTCGCTGCCTGTTGTGTGGGTGCGTTCGTGTGATGAAGAGTTGTGTCAAATAGTGTGTGTGTTTTGTACTGGTAGAAGATTTAATCTTTTGCCTGAAAATAAATAAAAGTTATTTGTGTTGTATTGTATCCAGTGTTGAGTTCGGCCAATGTATTGTCGGACCATTGGATCTATGCCCCTTCAGCACTGTCGTCGTTCTTGGAAAAGTTAACGCCTCTACTCACCCATTCGACCCGTTTCTCTCCCACTACGTCAAACAGCAGGCCACGAACCTTGCCGAATAGGGATGTTGCCAAACTTCCGTCAAACAGTGTCATGTCTCTTGAATATTGCTTATAATACTGTAAGATTAATTATTACTTATTCATAATTTAATTTAAGCACGTCTAATGACGCTGATTGACTTATGCAAAATGCTATTACTTGCTTAATAGTATTTCTTTCGCCACTCCGTGCTACAGTATTCATGTTGAGTTGACAACACTGGACTGCAAGTGCAAATAAACTGTCCCGCAAGAAGGCTCAAAATTGTGAGTAGTGTGGGAGAGAAAGAGAGAGGGATAGAAAAGAGAGAAATAGGAATACAGGGAGAAAAATGAATTGCCGAGGCTGAAAAGGAATTAAGGTCCAGTTCGCATATCTTATGGGGGCACAGATCCGATGGTCGGACTATAAAAACGATTTTTGCTCTCTTTAGTGTAAGACATTGAGTTACCTAGTTCTTGTAATCAGTTAAGGATTTGATGGTGCTGACAAACACTTTAATTATACAAATCTATTGTTTTTATTTTATAGCATATTAAACCTATACTAAACTGTTAATGGCTAAAGGTTTATTTTGTAAATAATTATGTAAACCTTCTTCTAGGAACAAAGATACTTTAGCATTGAAATATTTATTGCATATTTTCATTTTTCCGAAATTAAATTTCATATTTTAGAAAAAAATGTCTTATATTTTTCCGGTCACTTGCTATAAGCAACAACAGATTTAAATGACGTAGGGGTAAAACGCTCAATTGAAATATAAGAAACGTGTCAAATATGTCACATATTATATACGTATTAACATTAAATAAAGAAGAGCAGATACTGTACGTACGAATATTTGCAAAGTTGCAGGAAATCCGGGTTTGCAGTAAGATGATGACACTTAAATATGAAGAATATAGGAGGAGAGGACGGAATATCAGTATGTAACATGAACAGTTTGGTTTAGACCCAGGTGGGCCGATCACTGAAGGTAAGATAATGATAAAATGTACTGTACCTTGCTCTACAGAGTGCGCTCACGAAGAAGTGGACACGTGAAGGAAAATGAACTGATTACGAAAATTATACACAGTAATTTGCAGTTATTGCTCACTACATGCAGGGGGCGGGAAACATTAATATGGACAAGTTGTTACACCGCCTGTTTTCCTAGGCTCGAGATGCAAATCTCTATCTTACTTGTAATCTGTGCCGACTGCAGGCAAAACGCCCCAACAATGCACATTACGGCTTTTACTATAGCAAGAGGAGAATTTGCTCTCTTTGCATCCCCTTTGCCGTCTCCTGACACAAATTTCTTCCTTCTACTTGGCCTGTTTCAAATGGTGAGTAAAAGGAATGCAGGCCGATCTGACACACAAGTCAGCGAGTTCCTCCTCCTATCTCTCTCTGGAAGACAGACGAACCGTTGCTACTCGACTGGTGGTGGAATGGGGTAAAAAAATGGGGAAGAAAAAAGAGGAATTCCGAGCAGCCAGGAAGGAAGGGATGGGAGGGCGTGACGTGACTTGGCAACTTCAAGACAGACACTCGAGATGAGACGCGTCGCACTCGCAGTCCGCGAGGTAGCGTTCTATTGTGAAGAGCAATATGCCACACCTCAGGACTGAGGTCGAAGTCATCAGTAGAGTCTTTCGCTAAGAAGTAGACTAGTAAATAGCGGCCCAACAAGTATATTGTTCGTGTAGAGAGCTTGAAACAACAACAACAACAACAACAACAACAACAATAATAATAATAATAATAATAATAATAATAATAATAATAATAATAAAAACAATACAAAATATGTCTGCTCTAGAATTACTACAAATTGATATCAAAAATATTTATCAATGGCTTTTAAATAAAGGGTTAAACTTAAATACAAAAAAAAAAATGTTGTTATATAACTTATACAAGGGCTACATCTTATTTAAGAGGTTGAACGATGAACCATTAGAACGAATATATTGTGTAAAAGATCTCGGTGTAAGTATTAATCATAATTTGACTTTTCATAATCACATATTTAATATACCAAATAATGCTTTCAAAAACCTGGGTTTTATTATTTGAAATTTAAAAACTTTACAAAACACTTCGACTTTAACACTCCTTTTTAATTGTCATGTTCGCGCTTAATTGGAATAGCCTATGCCTCTGTAATTTGGTCACCTACTTGCAAATCACATAGTAATCAAATTGAATAAAATTCAAAAACGTTTCTCTAGATATCTGTATTTTAGAAGATATCATTGTTCAGCCGTCCATAACAAAATTTCGTACAACAATCTACTTGCTGAATTTAATTTAATGTCTCTTGGAAGTCGTAGATTACTTGCTGAGCAACTTTCATTATATAAAATATTCAACGGTCTACTGGATAATAGCAAAATATTATCACAAATCCAGATTAACGCTAGAAAATCACATTTAAGAAATCGTCAATTCTTGTATTATAATAAACCAAACACTTCATCACATAAAATTTCACCAGTGTTAAAAATGTGTTCAAATTTCAATGAAATATGTAAAACATGGGATCTAGATTTCTGCATTTCTAACATGGAATACAAACACTTTCTTATTAATATACTAAAAGTAGTTTATTTTATATAATATTGCTATTTGTTACTCTGTAATTTGCCAATTATAGCTACATTTTACATTTTTGGCTATGATACAGTATCTACGCCTATACTTAACTATTTTTCATTTATTTTATTTTGTATTTTTCGTTTATATCTATATCTGTGTCTTTTAATTAGGTAGTATCTATTTGTTCTTTTTTTCTCATTTTCCATTTTAATTTGTATTTAAACTTGTAACCTGCATTTGTATCTGTTTCATCTCTTTTTTCATGTTATATGCAATTCTATGTTTTATTTAAACGAATATCTGTACTGTCTATTGTAATTGGGGTTTTGCCCTGTTATAGGAATAAATAAATAAATAAATAAATAAATAAATAATAATAAAAGTCTTTCATTTTACGATGCTTTATCAACTGCGACGTTTATCTAGAGCCTGAGTGAAATGCAGGTGGCAATGCCAGCAAAATGAGTCTATGGTACAGCGCTGAAAGTTAGGGCCCACAGAATATTTGCTCTTAATGGGTCGAGGGAAAACCCCGGACAAACCTCAATCAGGTAACTTCTCCCAACCACAATTCGAACCCAAGTTCGCTTATTTTATGGTCAGCGGTAGAGTAATAATAATAATAATAATAATAATAATAATAATAATAATAATAATAATAATAATAATAATAATAATACGAAATATTTAATAAACATAACTGGGCGAACATACAGGATTAACAGGAAACAAAATAATGCGACGTTATGAAAAGTCTTTTAGGATTGCACCAATTCCTGAAGAAAAAAAAAAAACACACACACAAAATTGATGCAACATATGTCCTTCGACTCTTCTGTGTTCCTGTACCATATGACGTAATGAACGTGAACGGACACTACTTACCACCTTATTCACTTAGAAAACTCATTTTTCCCAAACATTTTACATGCCCTTTCATCTACAAATGCCTACAATTATTTTACTGTATACGGCAGGGTTTTTCAACCTTCTTTAACATTCATTCATTAAGTGTTCCGCCCAAGGGCAGGTCTTTCACTGCAAACCCAACTTTCTCCAATCTTTCTTATTTTCTGCCTTCCTCTTCAACATGTGGTACAATAACGGTGTAATTTAAAATCAAGCGGCACACTCATATAGGCCTAATCTAAATCAGTGATTCCCAACCAGGGTGACTTTTGAAGGTTTTAGAGGAAATCTGTTCACTGAATGCTGACTTGTGCCGCGTTCGCTTAATGTTGACTCTTGTGGACTCACTTTTTTTACTGCTCTTTCCACTTTTATTTTTCCAGTTTACTACGACAACCTTTACTATTTTCATTTTCTCGCGGCACACCAGCGCATTATTCGCGGCACACTTGTGAAAATGTGTTCATATACGGTGTTAGTAAACTATACGGATGGAATTTATAGATTTTATTATAGTTTTAATATTTCATAAAATCGCGAAGTGTAGAATATGAATATCTTTTAACTGTTTCGGAGAGTTAGAATTTCTCGATCGCGGCCGCAGAGCGACTGTCTTCCGCTATGCATGTACCAGCTGCTCGACTGGCAGGCAAGCAATATGTACAGTTTTATTTGTACTTACCAAGGTCATATTTTATACTCAAAATGTCCCCCGTTGACTGCTACACATTGCTGACACCTTGCTATAAAATTATTATTAACTTTTACAAGTTCAGCAGCACTGATTGACTCCATTTCATCTCTTATGTATCTACTTATTGTGTGTTGGTTTCTTCCATAAACCTTATTTTTAAGTGCCCTCCCCCATAAGTAATAGTCACAGGGAGTTAAATCGGGGCTTTTAGTAGGCCACAAGTTTTTGCTAATTGAAGTAATGTAACTGCTCAATGAGCAGACGGTTTACTTATATTCGTTTCCTGCTCCAAACGCCTTAAAGATTTTTGCGGTGTGTTCTAATCTCTCTCCAATGTCATCTAATTTTTCTTCCGTGTGAAAGTCTCGTCTCTTGCGTCTTTTACGATTATTTATGCTCGACCATGCCGAAATGTAGTAATTATACACCTGGCAGCATTCCTTTAATGCGTGTCATTAAAGTACACCTATTCATTAAAGTTCAGGTTTTCGATTATTCTCGGATATGCAATTGAAAGACAGCGAGGGAAACGTCACGGAGGTTGGAAATCCAATACTGTCGCAGAAGGTTATGTTCTGTTACTATAATAATTAGCGTTAATTGCAAATAATATTCAAATAAATTCAATTTGGCATCTCGTTTTTCAATTCTAAATCAATTTCCAGGTTATATCAAAATTGGTTCATGTTATTCTGTAGATTATAACAAGGTCAATGACATTACTGTTCCTCGGAAAAAATCAATACTTTCGCGTCTGCGCACATCTCACAATTTACGAGCGATGCACAAGATCATTTTCACTCTTCAGTTAGATACGAATAAAATGAATACTTCTGAATAATTTCAAGTTAGAAATATGGTCGAGCATAAAAAGTCGTATGAAACTTACCTATAATGGTAATTAAGACGCTCGTGTGAAAATTATGAAACTCACTTGCGCTCATTTCATAAACAAACATACTCGCGTCTTAATTACTATCATTATAGGCTCGTTGCATAATGTACTATTACTGAACCTGTTTCTTTGGATATTATAGCTAGTTTTTTTTCTAACTTACGGTTCGGGTCTGTTTGGAAATTTCTGTCGGAACTTGTGTCGCGTTTTCGCACAAGATTTTCTGTAATTTATGTAAATATTAGAGGAAAGGAAGGGTATATGGAATAGCAAGAGGGGATATGAAAATCCAGCAAATCATCAATATTTGGTTCCTTCATCTCGAGGATACTATTGCAACTTCTTCCTTATATTTGAGTTAGCGTCATAACTTGGCAGGTGCGCTCTGAAAACAATGGTCTCAGAACAATAGAATAAAATCTTTTTTGCAACTAGATGACATTTTTGCAGGTGTGTAATGTACAAATTATATAACAAATACTCTCATGATTGTCTTACTGTTCATAGGTTGTCTTGAAGGGCTTGAAATGTGCTTTCAAATAATCTAGTTAAACTGGTAAAGTTAAGGGTGGCGCATATCTTAAGTCGTTACTAGTTGAGGAGATGTTATGCAATACGTCAGGAAGCATGAAGCTACGGGGCCCTCAATAGCAAATTGAAACCATCGTGAAGTAAAATTGAAAGAATCGAATGACGATTATTTTGGAAGTCTGCATTCCAGTCTATGAGATAGGAAAGCATACTGCATATTTCATGGGATTATTATTATTTTTTTTTTGCGATACCAGCGGAGAAGTTTGGGTAATGTGTATTCAGTGTGAGTTGTGGGCCCATGAAGAGTGAGCAGAATGTGAATCATGTCCATATATTTGTGATTTTTGTGAATAATGTTATTTTTAATAGTTTTGTCATGGGTATTCTATCTACCCCTCCCTATTCCATAAAACCGTCCTTTTTTCTATCTTCAGTCTTTTTTTAAATGTTGGTTATTGCATGCACCATGTACTTCCTAAGTTTATGATGTATGTTATGTTTTATTTAACGACGCTCGCAACTGCAGTGGTTATATCAGCGTCGCCGGATGTGCCGGAATTTTGTCCCGCAGGAGTTCTTTTACATGCCAGTAAATCTACTGACATGAGCCTGTCACATTTAAGCACACTTAAATGCCATCGACCTGGCCCGGAATCGAACCCGCAACCTTGGGCATAGAAGGCCAGCGTTATACCAACTTGCCAACCAGGTCGACTTTATGATGTATTCAAGCCCAATAAATGTATTACGCATGACAACAAAAAAACTGTCCTTTCATATGAATATTTTAGACGATAGGATTAAAAAAACAAAACGGTATTCCATGTCTACTTCCTTTCCTGTATAAATATGCAAATGCCATTGGAACTAAACACTTCACACACTAATCACTAACTTCACACAATAATTAAGCACAGCCAAGAAACTAAAGAGCATTAGAGTTTGCATCCACTCCGTACGGCAGCCAGTCCAGCACTGAGACCGCCATCCGGAAACTGCGTCATCAGCGTGTTAGTCACAAGGTCGTCTGGGAGCGGGAAGCGGCACCTCTCCCGGACAGTTAAAAGATATTCCCTGTACACTTCATGTATTTGGTACATAAAAGGTAAAAAATTTGGGATGTGAATTCTGAAGTCATTCTGAATCAAAAAGTTCATATGAATATAAGTCCATTTTCCAACGGTTACGGAGGTATGGCTCTTTGATTTCACAAAAACTTCTGAGATTGCATTGTACTAACTCGCATTTAGAGACAGATAACGGATAAATTTAAAGTTTATATTCACGTATGCATACATTCCTAATATTCTAGATATAGGGGTCGATGTTTTCGCACATTTTCAAAGGTACCTCCTTCTCCTTCAATGCACTGTTGCTCTCGGGCGTAAATCACGCTCATCGCTCGGGAGATTTGCACGTTGTTCTTTATGCAGCATCCAAAATAGGTCGATTAGCGCCTCTCTCGTTTCCCCATTACTTCTCTATACCAAGTCTTTCATCCAGCCCCATAGACAGTAAATACTCTTCGATATGATACCCTTCTGTTCGGAAAGCGTCGTTCATATTCAGCGACGGCACGCAAGGTAATTCCATCGCACAAACCATAAACTTACACAATATCGGCGTATTCTGTCGTCGAAAATTCATAAGGCATCTTGGAAAAGACAACTTAATACTTCCGATAACTGTACCTGTATAACTACTGTCAGCTGTCAGTAGCTGACTGAACTGCTGTGAACTGATAAGTGATAGCGTATTTGTTGCGACATTTATAATGCCCCACTACCCAGTTTGTTTCTCTTCTCTTATCTAAATCGCTCACAATGCAGATTCCAATGTTACGTCATTCATTGCGATCGGTGGGTGACTTGTCTCACGTCAGCAGCATATGGTAACGTCTGATTCACATTGGGGCGAGACGTTTTACCAAAAAAATGCATCTAGCTCTGCCATCGTTCGAAAACGGACCTATGTTCATATGAACTTTTTCACTCAAAATGGTGTAATATATCCTATCCTAAATTTTTTACCTTTCCTCATGAATCACCCTGTATAGACCTACTGTACTACATATATAAAAAGGGTAAAGGTACCCTTATATAAGCCGTGCAGACGTTCAGGAGCATGAATGTAGATCTCCATGCTTTCTTGACCCCAGCACTAGAATGAGGCGATATTATCTAAGCCAAGCTCCGACTGCCTTTTACCTCCGGAGAGCGGATTTAAGACACGTCGAGCTCAACATCCGCTCAAAGCCGTTTCCGATGGCGCGCTCAGCAATCTTGAGGGTTAATGTGAGAAGAACAAGGAAAACTTGCCCATTTCTAGCACAGGTATAAAAAAAATATACAGCGTATTGTGTGTTTGACTGCAGCAATTTTAACAGGAGGTTCTTTGTATGAAATAGAATAAATACTTCTACTGCAATATATTTCTACAACACACAGTTCAATTAATAAAAATAAATTATATAGGAAGTTTCGTTGCCGATGTGTTCATATCTTTTTAAAATTTAAAGGTTTACTCTGAATGTCGCGATAGATATTAAAAAGATGAACAATTTATGTACCGTAATTTCACACAACTATGGTCCAATATCTCATCACTTTTTAGATTTCTTAATGTAATTTACAAAATAAAACTATTAGAAGAATTTATTTTGTTGATATCAACTTTAGAAAGGTCAACAATTAATAGCAAACACTTTTGTCATTCGAAAGGCAGTTGGTATATGGAACATCTTTTCATAAACTGTGGAATATAGTTGTGTTATGAAGTCACAACTATAGTCCATTGAATATATCCTAATATAAATCGCTCATGGACTACAGTTGAGAGGATGTTTTGCAACTGTGTCATACAGCAGTCAATAATTTTTAATATAAAACACAGATTTTGCAGAAGACAGTGAGAAAAATTATTTATTTCTTAATTTTAAATTGTATCAAATAATGAAATCAATATAAAAAAATTAAGACAACCATTCTTAATCAAAATCAAACATTCTCAAACAGAAACATAATCAGCTGGTTAATTTTTTGTTTAACTCCATAGACCTTCAAGTTCAGGCATATGGAAAAGCTTCCTTTTCATACTTCGCTACTTTGGCTTACTGATAGATCATTTAATATCTTTTAAGGATGGTTTGAAGTATCTTCGGGTGTCTCTTCAATGTCTGACAAGTTCAATGAAGATCTGATGCCAAGGAATATCCATCTTCATCTTTCACGGTAGAACTCTCTACTGCCTTCCCCTTGCAATAACCTTTGTTTCTGGTTGAGCAAATTGCAATTTTGGAGGTAGATGGTAATGCAAAATTTTCAACATCTGCTGCTGAAATACTTTTGCCTGACTCAACATCAATTTTCTTCTTTCTCCTCTTTCTCTTTATGATGTTCCTTGTTCTATTGCTTGATTCGTCGTCATTTCTATATATTTTATGAATGTGTCTGAAACAGCACTTCCTTCTGAGTTTCTGACGTTAGGATCAGAACATGATGGCACACTTCCTAGACCTTCAACTGCACAAAGAGGAAAGATTGCAACTTTCCTGAATCCAACTGCAAATTTGCTTGCGATATCGGAATACAGTAACTTTATTCCAGAGCTTATTTAACAATGGAGGAAATACATTTTTGGAATCTGTTGGCATGCTTCTTCCATCTGCTGTCCCTTTTTACTCGTCAAGTATTTGCCGCCAATGGTATTTCAATTTCGAAAACAAGTTCTGTTTAGTAGTTGCATCAGATCGGTCACATTTGGAGACTGCAAAACCTGTGATAATTCATTCTTGTGACGTTCTGAAAAGCATTTTGCCCAACGTCTTCCAGGTAGATTCTTAGTGAATGCTGGTACTTTGCGGTCTTGGCTATCGAGGTACATTTTCACATTACACCAGAAGCAGAATAACGTTATCAGAAATCCAAGATTGGACATGGATATAGCATGTTCGACGAATGCACGAATACTTTTTTTCTGAAGACAAGAAGAACCATTGTCGTACAGGTGAGTTTAGTTTATTTTCATGCAGCATACTTCTGTCATCATATGGCTTATAGGACCTTCCTGCCAACTTTCTACGAAAAATTTTATTAGGTGGCACCATCAGAAGCTATAAAAAACATTCTATAATGTAAGAACCGAAACCAAAAGTCGGAACACAACTCTGGTCCACAAAAATGATAGGACCATAGTTGAACTCCAAGTACCATTTTTTATTATTCTTCCAATAAATATGAAAATACATATGCAACTGTAAAAATATTCATTAAATGTATGTAAATACTAAATTACCTGTCATATAGACCATCAAGAACACAGAAATTCTTGTTGTGGTAACTGATGGCAGAGAAAGTTTCCAGTGGACGAGGTAACATGCAAAACCTAACTCCAATTGACAGTTGACTAGCGACAAAACATGGCAGACAGGATACGTTTCATAATCCTCACAATATTACTATATCTATGCTCTATGCTTTAGTATTTAAATAGTCACTAACTGTCACTAGGAACTGAGATATCACTGTTTTCGTGAGTGCGTGTGTTTTGACCATAGTTGTGTGAAATTACGGTACCGGTATTTGTCTTTATTCTGCATAAAGTGAACCGTTCATTCACCAATTAATGCTCAAATTTTATTATCTGTACGTTCCGTGTAACTAAACCAGTAGTATTGTACGTGGCATTAATTTGTAAATAAATGTTTCATTTTACGCAAAAAAATACAAAGACATAAATTGTTCATCCTTTTAATATCTGTCGCGACATTCATAGTAAATCTTAATATTTTAAGAAGATAAGAAAACATCGGCTACGAAAATTTTCACTTAATTTATTTTTTATTGGTTGAACTATGCGTTGTAGAAAAATATTTTATTAGAATTGTTGGTTCTATTTCATACAAATAACATCCTGTTAAAATTTGTGCACTCAAACCCCTAACACCCTGTATAGTAGTCTACGTATTAAACAAAATGGTACAGCATTTTCGGAACTTTTGTTTTTGTAATACTTCATGTACCAAGGAATTTCTGTAGTATTGTATTTTGAACAACTGCGAATGCTCAACACATTGTAATAAAAGTGATGATTTTAGTGTGGTCTTCCAACTTTAAAAAATTGCTTATTCTACAATGCATGGCCTAAAGCAATGAAATCTAGCGAAGTATGTACTAATAGATTAAGTGTTTAAAAAACCACAGCGCTCTTGCGGAGAAAGTTAGAGTCCTAAGTGTACTTACATGGTATTTCACTGTAGTTTTAACTTTTGACTGACACTGTGCTGTACAATTGTGCAAATTTTAATAGTTTATTTCTTGGGTAGAATACAACAAAAGATCTAATACTATATTAGTCTCAGTCTGTTGTTTTACTCTTATCGTTAGAGGAACTGATAAATTATTTCTCACTTTGCAGTTTTTAAATAAAATTAATGGTTTTCTTTAAATAAAAAGATTGACATATATCGTTATTTTAGGAAGACTGGCAACCCTACTCAAGTGTATGGGAAGGAACGCTGCTATTCAGACCGAGTGAATCTGTATTAGTAAGTGAGCAGACGATGCGCTGTTGCCAAACTACGCAGATTTTCAGCCTCATTTTCTAATTACCTATGTACTTAATTACAAATCGCATAATAGGTTTTTATTTATTATAATGTATTCTACTGCTCCATTCCATCTGCACTGTTATACCACTTACACGCTGTATATCTACGTATGTATTACACCACACATAGCCTACTAACGTAGGCTCTATTTACAGTGTACTACACATACAGTACTGCCATAAAGATTACGTGTACTGTAGACCTATTGCATGTACTGTACTCACACAATACATGTCATAAAATAAAATATTATTATCATGAAGGGAAAGACAAATATTGGCAATACATCTATCTAGAAATTACTTTTCGCTGGCTTCAGTTACACGCATTCCCTACCCTTACCAGTTGACTATACTATGGTTACACTGTTATTATTATTATTATTATTATTATTATTATTATTATTATTATTATTATTATTATTATTATTATTATTATTATTATTATTATTATTATTGGTAGTAGTATTATTAACTTAAAATTGTTTAGTCGACACGTTAAAAAGTGTTAAAATTTATTTAAAAGGGTTATATACCTTGAACAGAAGGCCCGTTTCGACGCGGTGTTGCGTCGTCATCAGTGTCCCATGAACTACTGTTGATCTTGAGTTCTGCGATTTGTATTCGTCAGTTGTAGATGTGAAGATGTGTTGCTCTTATGGTGGGGGGCGGTTGTGTGTGTTATGTATCATGATATCGAACAATGTGTGGGTATTGAACTGTAATTATGTATTAAATATATGTTGTGGGTATGTTATTGTGTGTTTATATATTTCGTATTGTTCTAAGATGTTTAACTGTGAACTTTTTGGTGTGATGTGTAGAATTTCCATATGTTTCTATATTATTGTAGTCATGATTATTGTTCATGATATATTCTGCGTAATTTGATGTGATGTAGGGTTTGGTTATAGCTTTAATATGTTCATTATATCTTGCGTGAAAGGATCTTCCTGTCTGTCCTATGTAAAAACGTGGGCAACTATTGCATTTTAGTTTGTAAACGCCAGTTGAATTATAGTTATCTGAATGTTTGATGGGATTATTTAGATATTTCTGTGTTGTGTTATTTATTTTTTACGCTATCTTGTATTTTGGTTTTCTGAATGTAGTTGTGTGTATTGGTATTGTGATATGTTAATGTTATGTATTTATTCTCACGCGGTGTTTGTGTTGGTTTGTTCTGTTTTTGTTTTGCGTTTTTTATTAGTGTGTCTGTTATGTTAGGGTTGTATCCATTGTCTTGTGCTATATATTTTATTGTGTTTAATTCTTCAGTGTAGTTGTCATTGTTCATTGGTATATTAATTAATCTGTGTGTCATTGTACGGAAAGCTGCATGTTTATGTTGTATGGGATGCTTTGATGAATTGTGTATGTGTGTTGTGGTTGTGGTGGGTTTCCTGTATATTTTGAATTCGTGTCTGTTATTTGTTTTGGTTATGGTGATGTCTAAACAGTTTATAGCTTGGTTATGTTTTGTTTCTATTGCATACTTTAATTTGAGATGTATTTTGTTGAGTTGTTGATGAAGGTTTTCTATTTGTCTTTTGTTTCCATTATATAGGACTATTATATCAGCTACATATCGATGCAAGTACATTATTTTCTCTGCGTGTTTGTTGTTGTCATTGTTTAGTATGTGTGTTTGTTCTATATTATGAATGAAGATTTCAAGTAATACGCTTGATATAGGTGAACCCATTGGTAATCCTTTAGTTTGTATGCAATATTTATTGTTATGTGTGAAATAATTTTGTTTTGTAATAATCCCTGTAATGTGTATAATTTCGTCAATGTGAGTCTGTGGTATGTTATTTTTGATAAGCATGTTTCGACGTATTTCAAGCGATTCTGTTACCGGTATGTTTGTATATAGATTTTCGATGTCAAATGATGCTAATGTTATGTTGTGTGGAGCATGTTTGTGTTTTATTTTGATAACTTAACAATTTTAACACTATTTAAAGTGTCGACTAAACAATGTTAAGTTTTTAAACAAAGTGTTAACATGAACAAGAATCATTGTAGTAGTATTATTGATGATTCTGATTATGATTATGAAGGTGGCAACGGAGAATAGTTAGAATGATGGCGGAGTCTTTCATCTTGACAATACGTCCCACTTAGTCTTCGTTGTCGAAAGTGGACTACCTAGCTTTTAACAACAAAGAGCTTTATGGAGCTCTGTCCTGTCTTCAAGAATGAACTTTATTCGTTCAAAATACCATAATTATAAATTCTGATATAGGACTTATAACATACCTCTTCCAATTTCTGATATAAATCGTTAAAATGTGCAAATCTTTCAATCGGGTAAGATTTGTTTAACATGGGAGAGATTGTTCGATGTAAAGATATGTGAAGCCGGAGCACAACCTCGCCTTATGGTAATGACTCTGCACAAAACCCTAGTATCCGCAACCGACATCAGATGCCGCGGGTGATGCAGCAGTAACAAGAGACGGTATTATGGCGTAGTCTTCTCTAATTACAAGGGAACAAGCTACAAGAGATGCCTACAACCTCGCACGCTCCCGAGCATCTTCATAAAACTTAAAGGAAATGTAAGATGAAATATTTTTGCTTTAATTTTCTTTCACTCTGACTTGACGTTTCGGGTCCAATAATACATTTTTGTTACTTTTGTGTATCAGTTTTTCTTCTTTGTCTGACTATAGTTAATTATAGATGTTCAAAATTACAGTATTATTTGCACAAGATAAAAATAATTACATATTTCATCCATTCGTTCATTTATGTATTACATACTTATTTCATTTTCTGACTTTGCGAAGTATCAAAGAAAATATTGCGGTGTCAGAAATTGATTTGTAACTACGTACATGTTGTCAGCATCCCGAATGTTTAAAAATTTGATATTGAAATTTAGGGTAAACATTGGTAATTTCGTGATAATTTTATGAAAATTAATTTAAAATGCAAATGTATAAATATTTTCTTATTCCGACTTTTCCATCTAAGAGACGATAATGTGCTGCACAAATCTGGAGACATAAAAGATTGGATACGTTTTTGAACAATTGCCAAAAACCACTTTTATAACTTAAGCTAGTTGGTTGGTTATTTCGTGATAACCTTGGTAATTTCGTGATATTACATTGATAATTTCGTGAGAAATAGAAGAATTGTGGAAAAATTCATTAAAGTCAAATTAAATTAGCATTTATTATTACAAGACTTCAAACATAGTAATTCCGGCGAATATTCATAGCAAGAAAACATATAAATACATATCAACACATAATAATAATGAAATCAAAATAAAAATTGAAATTGAAAGGGGATCTTCTTTGCCCTGAAAGGGTGAACACTTTTATTACGGACTTTACTATATTACGAGGGTCACTACAAAAGTAATACGCAACATTTCTTCAAAAATTACATTATTATCCTACAGATTTGCTGTTTTCACAAAATGTAGATACATCCTTTAGGAACAAAAGTCACTTTTCCACATAATCTCCGTCCCTTTCAACTGCCTTACGCCATCTAGGAACGAGGGCCTGTAGACCAGCACGGTAGAAGTCTTGATCAACACGTCTGAGCCACTCTTTAGTAGCGTGCACGAAGGAGTCATCTTCTAAACTCGTTCCTCGAAGGGATCCTTCAGTTTACCAAAGAAATGATAATCGAATGGTTCCAGATCAGGACTGTAAGGGGAGTGTTTCAGTGTGTCTATCCCAGTTTTATGATCTGGTGTGTGGTCTTGTGACTGACATGTGACCTGCGTTGTCGTGCAATAGCAGAACATCCTGCTTCACCAGATGTGGTCGAACACGACTCATTCGAGCTTGAAGTTCCTTGAGAGTTGCCACATACGCTTAATAATTAATGGTGGTTCCGTGTGGTATGATGTCCACAAGCAAGAATCCTTCTGAATCGAAAAATAGAGTAGCCATAACTTTTCCTGCCGAAGGCACAGTTTTGAATTTCTATTTCTTTGATGAATTTGCATGATGCCACTCCATCGTCTGCCTCTTTGTCTCCGGTTCAAAATGGTAGAGACATGTTTCATCTCCTGTCACAATTCTTGAAAGTATACTGGTCCAAAAGTTCACTGCGCACTGTTTCTCGACTTTCTTAGTGGACTTTTATCAACATCCTCGGAACTCATCTGGCACAAAGCTTTCTTAACCGTAATGATCAGCAAAATATCAACTCAAACAGCTAAGATTTCTATCAGTAAAGCTAAGCCTATATGGCGACTACAGCTGTATCTAAAATTCCAAAAACACTTTCTGAAATTTAATTATCATGTAATAAATCGTTGTACCAAATATCATATGTTTACCTTTAGTAATAAGCCTGTAATGTAATTATAAACATCCATGAAATTTGTGCGCCTGAGAAATCGACTCTAACTTGCTCTCTCCAAATACAAAAGCTTACTGCAGCAGCTACAATAGTCACACAAAGCGTTGCTATATGTTTCTGGAAACCGGACAACATATGCAATCCCTTGAAGGAAATTTTAATCTCGTAACACCATTGGTTAGTTCACGAAAGAGCCAGGAAGAATTATCACGAAATAACCACCGCCACGAAATTACCAATGTTCAACCTAATCTGTCTCACCGTGCCTTCGCCTGTGTACAGCGATTACCTCCTAATTTAGTATCTACGAGTAAAATTATCCCTGAAGAATGCACATTCATTCAATAGTTCATTCATAGTTTTCTTTCCAAAGGCAGTTCCTTCATTGCAATTCCAGCATTCTCCAATTTTCCGTATTTTCTGCCTTCCTTTATGACTCTGCATACGATCCATAAATTATAAGGTTGTCTAAAGTCTACATACGTAAAACATAATGTTTGTTGAACAATTTAACCTTCTTTATTAAAAATACATATTACCGTATCATCAAAAGATAGATGCAAAAATTATTATCTAATTTTAGTCTCACATAAAATAAGATTATAAGGCACAATACATGAAACAACATAGCCTAGACCGTACGAAAATAAGAACGGCTAATTCTGATAAATTATTATAATTTACAATATAAATTCCTCCATCGAAAAATCTTAACAAGGACATTTTTAAGACTTAATATATCTACACAAATTTATAAAATTATGGTGGCACTGTCCATTAAAAAAAATATAAATTTCTTTTTTATTTTCCTTTAGCCCACACATTTTTTGTAGAAGAAGTTGAAAATGTATGTCAGTATCCGTAGACTATTTTCTTCTCGTTACAAATAATTTGTAAGTCAGAAAGTACCATCGGGTCATATTTTGCAAGAAGCCAAGTTATAAAGACTTTGTAAAAGTGAGCGCATATCACATTTTTAATAATGTTTTATAATTTTCCTTGGAATGGTTTCCTTCCACAGCATTGCTTATTAATTTACAGGTTTTTAAAATATTTAATACTTCATTTAAGCCAACTAACACCTTACAAAATTTCTGTTAAATTAAGTCGACCTATTGGTTTTCATTAGTAGCAGATAAATTAGAGTCTATTACTTTTAGAACTACAGGTTTTTAATTAGTAACAAAATTATTACTAACACATCTTACTTAAACTGTATGATTTATTAATAAAATTTTATGTAATTTGTTTTAAGACTATAAAATTACATCATTAACATTGAAAGATTCAAAATACATGAATCAACCTTGGCATAATTACAGGCCTACTGTCTAAAACAGCATGAACTTCCATAAATACAATCATTTGGAATACCGATTGCAGCACATGGCACAAACCCACGATATGTGTTTAATGTTTGGAAACACTTGCAACCACATCTCTTCAAAGTTAAAAGAATCTGTTTTAGTAGATACTAAAAATTAATTTGTAATGGCTGGAATAATTATGAAATATAACTGTTATCATCCAAACATAAGTTAAAAACAAATATTAAACGAATTGTCAAACTATTCTCTGTAGCTCGTTATATTTGTCATTTATGGCAATTCATATTAATGGCAAGTTTTCAATAAAATAATAACGCATTTATTACTGTTGTGTTTAGATAGCTTGGCCGGTGTTATGCGTGAACATATGAGTAGAGGTATATTCAGCGGGATAGGAGGGGGGAAAAAGGAGAACCACATGCATGCTGACGTAAATTATAGCTGTCTTGAAAAACATTGATGACGTATCTGCACTCAATGGGCGATCACAGTTTTTCGACTCACTGCTATTCAAACACTTGTACTCGTACTTAATTTTGAGAAAATGTTGAACCGACAAGTCATGTATATAAATAATTTATTGTTATAAAATCCTTCATTGACTGCCACAATATTTGTTTAATTTCTTTTTGTAGGCGTATATGAACAACATAAAATAAAGTGTCAATAACGAGTTCTTTCGCCATTTCGAGCATATCAGGTTGTATTAAAAAAAATAACTGTTCATGAACGTTATTATGGGATAATTATCGTGAAAGTCTATGAGAATCAACATATTAAATACAATGAATTTGATGACATGGACACATAGAATTAAGTTAAAACCATCAAGTGTGTAGCTAGGAATGTTATCCGTCAAAATATACAAATTACATAAAACTTCATCCTGTTGGACCACAGATTAAAATGTAAAAGAAGAAATGTGGAGACAATTGTAGGTCTACTGTATATCTAAAATTATAATGTAAACAAAAACTTTTCATTTATAATAATTGTGGAAAGTAACATTATAAAGATGTGACTTACATATGGTTATGTTGTGGGTTCCAATGTACCATATTTCAATCACATCTTACGTAGGTCAGTATTACCTTCCACAATTATTATAAATGAAAGGTTTTTGATTACATTTAACTTTAGTTTTTCAATTGTTTCACTTTTTAATCTGGGATCCAAAAGGATAAAGTTTTATGTAAT
Organism: Periplaneta americana; assembly: GCF_040183065.1. Taxonomy (NCBI): domain Eukaryota; kingdom Metazoa; phylum Arthropoda; class Insecta; order Blattodea; family Blattidae; genus Periplaneta; species Periplaneta americana. Next base: position 23,115,857 of record NC_091128.1, on the reverse strand, counting down.
ATTTATATAACCTATTTTGACGGGTAGCCTAACATTCCTAGCTACACTCTTAATTGTTTAGCTTAATTCTGTATGTCTATGTAATTATATTTAATATCTTTACACTCATTGACTTTCAAAGTAATTATTCAAAACTAACGTTCAGTTATTTTTTTCTAATGCAACCTGATGATGGCCGAAAAGGGGAAAGTACTCGTTGTTAAAACTTAATTTATATTATGTGACTCACAAACAAAAATTGATTAAACAAAGATTGTGACAGTCAATGAAGGATTTTACAATAATAAATTATTTACTTATATTTAACATGACGCAATCTTCTCTTTTCACTCTTCCGTTCACAATAAAATAAATTACAATATCTTTATTGTTCCATTACGACGGAATGGAACGAAATCGAGGCACTATAGTCCAGTGCTGCGACCTGTTACGATCTACTGCGCTAATCCTCAAGCTAGCTAGGCGCATTCCGAAACCCGCACCGGTTGACTACACTAAGGTTCCCTGCGTATCCAGATTTCGAGCAAGCAACCCCCCTCGTCCCTAGGCCAGTCCTCTCCGTGAGTCGCCAGCCGGCGATCGGGAAAATTCATGGAATGATGACGAAATGGAGAAACGTTGACTGAATTTTGTAGATGCCTAATATGGGGAAAGGAGAGAACTCCGAGAATAACTCCAACTGCGATCTTGTCCATCGGAACTTGAACCTGGGCCACTTGCGTGACAGGCCGGAGTTCTGACCACACAGCCACCTTAGGGGTTTCCTTACTATACTAATGTTTTGTAATAGTGTACTACGTACTTGCACGAAGAAAAGAAATGAACTCTACAGGAACTGCACAGCGACTTACCCATACATCCCTTTTTTCCCCTGTCAGTACCAAATGGACTTGCCTGGTTTACTGTGGGAGGTGCTATGACCGACTATGCTATCTAAACAGAATAGTACGTCTGGATGCATATCTACTGCATGTTCATTAAAATTAATATAATTATAGCCACCGGCGTAGCTGTCGATCCGGAGTTGCGCTTAGGCGTCGTTAAATAACCAAGTAAAAAATTATGAATGGTAGGGTACATACATACATACATACATACATACATACATACATACATACATACATACATACATACATACATACATACAAACATACATTTTATATACAGACATAGCCTATATTTACATGTATTACAATGCACACGCAATACACTTTTACTTTTTATATTCCTGTAAAGTGTATGATAGAGTGATAAATTCCTGTGAAATTTAGAGACAAAATTTGTCACCGTACTGTTACTCTGTATTTACTCATTTGATGATACACATGTTTGTAAGCGCTAATCTTTAAACAAGGCAATTGTCGTTCTCAAGACTTCATGAGAAATACTTGACGACAATAAATGAGTTTCTAAACGTGGTCGTCGTTCACACTCCAACAAGACAAACTACGTGGCCAAGGTTTTGCGGTGGGGCACGTCAACCAAGTGACAACACAGCATCCATTTAAACTGCCCCTGAGACCTACTGCCCCCCTCCTTAACTGGGTTAAAGGTTAACTCTAACGAGCAAGCGAGTCTAGTGCCTGGTGCAGGCGCTTTTTACGACGGGGGTCCGCTTTCAATTCTTGAAGAGGCCAAGCATTTCCTGACTATTAACTTAACGCACACTACCGAACACATACCGGTACTGTATTATTGAGATATGGTGATAGGCTGTTAGTGGAACAATGGTAGAATGAGGACGTTAACAGAAACCATTTCTTGGATAAAAAATGCCTCTTCTATTTTACCCATCATAAATATTACAGAATGTATTTTTCTTTATCTAGAAACCGTGAGTCAGAAGACTTGGACTGGTGATAAACATGGAAACAGCTTCAATATAAAGTACAATGTATTAAGTTGTTTGTATATCAGTAGGCTATAAATTCAACGAAGTTAAACTGATTAAATGTGCAGCTACAATCACTTCAAACTCCTTCGCCTACTCATGAAGTTCTATTACAATTTTAAGCATGTCTCAAAATAAGTTTTGACATTTTGTCTTTAAGTCAAGCGAGATTCTTCAGATGTGAGTATCGATTATTGGAAAACTGTAACTTTCCCATACACTCCGTCCTTTTATGAAGTCACTTATTCTATATATCTCTCTCGAAATCAATAAGACAGGCTTAGTTTTTGCAAGCACTGATATTTAATAGGAATATGCGAAAGTTGGTTTGTCAATGATAATAATGATGCCTATTTTCGACATTTTAAATATGCAAGTCAACAATAAATAACAAAAAAGGGGACGGAAATATAAATTATATAAAAGCGACATATAAAATTCCTGTCTGTGACGTTTTAAATGTTGGATTAAGACTCCTATAAAGATTTTAAAACTGAAATTTTGTGTTATGTAAAAGAAACAGTCCTGAAAATAGAGGCCCTGAATAATAAAATAAAATAAAATTGAAAAAAAAAATGAAGCAGATCAATATGCGAAAATTATCAAAATATATTTAAAAAAATAGGATAAATATTAAGAAAAAGTTTGGAAAGACCACATTGCCGATAAATTAAAATATTTTTGTAGTTGTTAAATAAACATACATGAGGGAGCAAAAGGAATACACTCTTTATCAAAATATTTGTAATAGATGAACAAGTAAGATTTGTTGGAAGAAGATATCCTGTTACATTATTTTATCCTGCAAAAAACAATGCATTCATAGACTGTTGACGCTTTCTATAAGTTAAAGAGAATTGGAAACCGTCAAATCTTAAAACGGAGAGCTTCAACACGTCAGTTGATATCTACGGCAAAATAATGAAATGGGAAATGAAATCTTTTCTTCAAATGGGCTATTATTATTATTATTATTATTATTATTATTATTATTATTATTATTATTTACTACGTTATAAGACATTTTATGCCACCGACGTAGTTCTCGTTAGCGCGCACTCAACTGACCAAGGGTTACGCTCCAGCATGGGTTCGATTCCCGCTTGCGCTGGTTACCTAATTGTGTTTTTTTCGAGGTTTTCTACAAATATAAGACGAACGTTAACTAATTCATGCCGAATTATCACCTCATCTTCTTGAATACTATCTCGCTACGAATTCCATCGATGCCACCATAACCGACAGCAAGAAAAAGGCAGCTTATGAAAATTAACTTACTTCTGAAATGATTTCAATAAGTACAATTTGACAGTGAAGCTCATACTGGTATGCTAACTAACACACAGTTAGTAATTCTATTATAAGTTATGGAAAGGTCCACAAAAGATAATGTAGTCTACAATCTAAACGAAATGTGTAAAATATAGGGCCTACGTATGATATAAAATACCCAAATAACATGAAAATTAAGTAATAGTAAGGATTATCCAAGAGGAAACATCTATAAAACCGTACAGCAAATTAACAAGTCAAAAATGTTAGAAGTTGCATATAATTTAGCAGAAGATTTAAGTAATAGTAATTTAGAGAATAAGAGAATAAAATTAAATTTTATGTGCGAGTGGAAAGTTTAGTGCCTGAGACGAAATCGAGAGTGATAATTTTCAGGAGCGTATAAAATCTGTTTACCGATTTTAATTATGTAATGTGGGCTTTACATCAACAATAAAAGTGTTCAGTCATTCATTACGCAACAAGTTAAGTAATAAGGTAATGGTATTTCTATTACGCTACTAGTTAGTTAATGTTGCTGCTATTACCTAGTGTCGCGTAGTGTTAAGATTTTCACCGCTTCTCGACGACAAGCTCCAAAAATACCAATAATTAATATTCCTTTCATCGTCAAATAACGTTTGTCATCTGCTTCCAGTAGGAATCTGTGAATTTCCTCTTTTCAAAAGATACTAGACCTCTTAGCCTGGTAGTCTTTCATCTTGTCGTTTCAAAATCACGTACAACTGCTTGTAATTACTCATGTCGGCCTTCTTCTTAAAAAAAAAAAAAAGAATGTACTCCGTACCATCGAAAATTACAACCACAATGAACTTGGCTTTTCGAATGCCGTTTTTTCACTAAAGTATTCCAGCATTATCTTCTCCGAGACAATTTCAACATTTTTCTTGGAACACTAATCTTCAAATGTTTTATATTCCACTTCATATCTTACGCGGGATTTCTATGGTAATATACATTCAATTGTAGAATTTGTAACATTTTAAAATTCTGAATCTCCGTTTGATCTCATCTTGACGGTGCTTGTTTATTTCTCTTAGCATTGTTGTTCTTCTGTTATAAACAAAAACATATCGTGTTCTCAACTAATAAAACAAACATAAACGAATCACTTCTCGCAGGAAGAAACTAATAAGAATACAATTGTCTCGCCACAAAAGACATGTTCAAAACTAATAAAAATAATACAATTACTTATATTAAAAATTATTTTTTATCAAAATTAATACAACGTTGTACAATATACTTACCGTAACTTCATATTGCAATATTCGCCTGGTTATCAAACTAGCCCTTCAGCCTCGTTTGACAACTTTCTAATCTCGTATTATAATATGAAACATTACGATACTCATATAGTAAATATAACTATTTGAATTCTATAGGCCTACATTATTTTATCCATTACTTGTATCTAAGTTTAATTTCAAATTGTACGCCTCTTCTTGCTTGCGATGAAAGATCTAAATGAATGAATACATGGATATTTTTGCAGCTTATGTGTTGGTTGACATGGAGAGAGTGATTTAAAGAAAACATTTAATTAACTGCTGTGAATTAATACTATATTATGAAACAAGTTCATAATGTAATAATTGTGTAACATTAACCTGTTCAGATAACAGGTAAACATAACATTATAAACATTTAATATCACGAATAGTACCTTACTAAGATATCTCAAAAATTAAGTTCGGATTGAAATAGTTTTAAAACAGTCTGTTGTAATTTTATATCGAAGTAAAAATTGGATGATTAAAAATACGAATAGAAAGATAATAAAACGGAAAAGAATGAAATGCCTTAGAAGTGTTTGAGGATATAATTGGAGTAAATATGAAAATGAGTATCGTTTCAAAACGTATTAAGTCCACCGGTGGAGGAAATTAAATTTGTTACTTTTCATTTTTTTATCTTTCATCCTGAGAAGTTTGATGGGTTGAAGTCATCATATTATTAAATTGTGAAATAAGAAATTAAAAGTATATGTGTGTAATATAATGAAAACTTGTCCGGTTTAAAGGTAATTCAGTTTTTATTCTTTCGTGTAAAAGAATTGTTTGTTGGACGTATTACGATTTGAAATGATGATTCTGAAATACAATGTAAGAAACAAAATGTGAGGGACACCAAATATGAATGGGTAAATTATACAACTAAGATGAACCTTTATACATTACCATATATTTTCTTAAATATAGAGGAAGACAGATATAGGAAGACCACTTAAACGCTGGAGTAGCCAGATATTTAACTGTTAATTAAAGAAGAAGGAAAGCCTAGAGCATAACTAATGAAAATTACGACAGAAAAGAAGCATTATATTATTTATTTTATTCGGTTATTTTACGACGCTGTATCAACATTTAGGTTATTTAGCGTCTGAATGATATGAAGGTGATAATGCCGGTGAAATGAGTCCGGGGTCCAGCACCGAAAGTTACCCAGCATTTTCTCCTATTGGGTTGAGGGAAAACCCCGGAAGAAACCTCAACCAGGTAACTTGCCCCGACCGGGATTCGAACCCGGGCCACCTGGTTTCGCGGCCAGACGCGCTGATCGTTACTCCACAGGTGTGGACAGCATTATATTATAATTCTATTAGAAAGATAGGTCTAAAAAGAACACTTAAATGCTGGCGTGTCTCAAAATTCAACTGGTACTTAAAAGATAAAAACCTAAAGCGTAACCAACAAGCAACTGTGGTGTATGAAGTAGATTGAATTTGTGAAAAAGAAACAACTACAAGGAAAGAAAGTCTAGCACATCATGTAATAAAAGTCTACAGGAAAAACAACGATACAGATATACTGATATGGTAAATTCAGGTTGTGAAATGAGGAACTGTTAACATTGCTGTCGTGACCTTCACAGCATCCGAGCGCTTTGATTGGCTAGTTGGCAAGGTAGACGATATCCATGTAAGATTACTTCACCCGTACAGTGTTTTACTTTGTGTTTGTGGACGCAAATCTTGCTAAAGTTTTACATCGTATTTACCGTGCTCGTGACACCGGTACACAGTGATAACGCGACAGATGCAACATTTTATTTCTGGCATAAACATGTAGCCCTAATAACCTGAACGATATCCAGTGAACATAGTTTTTCTCTTTGGTTTGAGGTCCTCTATTCACTTCTGGAATATACTTACAAGATATGCAATTTCTGGACAAAAGCTCAAAATGCTATATATATACACACACACACACATCAGCATAAAACTCCCGAAACGTAATGTATCCACTAGCTTTTGCTTTAATGCTATAAGTGATTATAGGTGCCATAATTCAGACCTATTTCCACAAACTGTATTCTCTTAAAATAATTTGCTAGGTTTACAAAGGAAACATGCGTGAGGAAGTGGAAAATAAGTCTCTTGCCTCTTCATTGAATAATTATTTGTCAGTGTCCCATCCTCCATCTAGTCCGGATGCCCGTTGTCAAATGTGAAAGGTGCAGTACAGTAAGTTTGTGCTTCATAATAGACCAGTATAATTTTGTCGTTGTCTAAGTACAGTGTAGTGACATCACTCTCTTGAAATCTGACACAGCATACAACGCCATTTTTACTCCGGTACCGTTGGTGAGCCCAGATTTTTTTATGATTTGTGTTTCAGCAGTGTAATAGCGTCAGAAACACAACCCAAAGTGCCAGCATGAATAATGATCAGTCTCAATCTTTCAACTACTTATGACAATAAGCCGTTATTTTTGTCGTCTGACCAGTTCTTTAGTGCGGAATGGCAGAAATGTAAATAAGTTTCATTTTCATATACGTGAGGACATCCTTCATCTTTGTTGTATGAGACGTAGCAAATAATAATACTTCGTTTTATTTATAGTTATAAATTAATTACTGGCCTATGGGTCTTCGTTTTTAATAACGTTTCACAGACTTGTGTTTCCCTTTTGTAACCAAAGTTCTTTAATCGTGATAAAAATTTGGAGATTGTTGGTACCGTAACTCCTTGGAATTAAAAAAAATTGTGGTTGTGGTAAATCGAGTGGTGGCTTTGTCGAGATCTGCCGAGACAGTAGTCTGATTCTTTTTTAGATATCGCATATATTTTTCGGTGTATCGAATTGTCTTTCTTGAATATCGTGTTTCTTCCATTCACTTAGAGTACTTCGTACAGTTATTCTGTAGGAACCTGCACGTGGAAATTTCAATGCTTAAACTGAAAGACAGTGGGGACAAGGGTTCGCTGACCATCCTGTTTATATGCCTACTGCAAGTTTCATAGGCCAATTTGTTTTGAGGTCTTTTCATACTTGCAAAGTCACATATACATGTCACTGTTTTACTGGGCTGAATAAACGGATGTTCCATACAACAAGATCATTATTATACAGAGAATGCCACAAGGCATTCTTTCCAAATGACATTATCCTTTAAACATTACTATATGGTACCTTGCAATGTCAATGTTATGCTAAAGAAAAGTATGTTATTTTTTCTGACGCAAGTCGTGCAGTTTTTAACTTCATTTTATATAATTTTATGTGGTCAGTGAATAAAAGTTTCGTTTTGATGAATTTAAATACTATTATAGTCACAATCATGCCATGGTATGAAATAAATTCATTAATATGTCACATCAACGGACTTATACACGTCATCCAACATCGCAGGATGAAGATTACATTTGTAAAGTTTCTTCCCACGCATAAGCAGTGCTGACTAGATCAGACGCTATGGACAGCACTCTATAACAGAGTCGCCAGTATGAAAGGATAGTTCCAAGCCTTTGGCGTGAGACGAACTCGATAGCTCAGTGGTAGAGCGCCTGACCGGAGTACAGGAAGTCGCAGGTTCGATTTCCGCTCGAGGTTGTGAAATTTTTCTTTCATACCAAGGCATGATTGTGACTATAATAGTATTTAAATTCATTAATATGTCACATCAACGGATGTATACACGTCATCCAACATCGTAAGATGAAGATTACGTTTCATTTTATTGAATGTCTAGGTCTAAGTCAGTCGAGAGCAGGTAGTCGTCGAGGAAAGGTTGTCTTAGAGAGCAGGTAGAATGGGATGTGAACAAACAGTGTACCGGGCGAGGATCGGTACCTGAGCGGCGCGGATGGTGAAGTGAATCCCGGCAGCTCCGGGCCAGGGGAGTGCAGAACCTACGCTAAGCAGTTTTGTTATCCTGATATTAGCCATGCTGTTGGTGATTGGAGGAGTAGAACTGAACCCAGGACCGGTGGAACCTGTGAAGTGCGGAGTATACAGGAACAATTTGAGGACTGGTCTTCTGTGCAGCACTTGTTCAACGTGGTTTCATTTCAGCTGCCAGAAACTCAAGAGGGACAAGCATATTGAGGAGAACTGGAGGGGTAAGGTGTGTATGAAGGACATACTGTAGTTGTGACCACCGATACAGAAATTGAATCGCTGAAGAAAGAAGTGGCTGAACTGAAAGGGAAGCTGCAGCAGATGGAAGAACGGCTGAGAGAAGTGGAAGCAGAGAACAGGCGACTACGCGAGAAACGACATGGGGAGGCGAGTGATAGGAGATTCCATGGTGCGACATGTGTGATAAGAAAATAAGGACCTCGAAGTGCTGTGCTACCCGGGGACACGAGTCGAAGAAGTGAAACACAAATTGGAGCAACAGGAGAAAAGGGAAAATAAAAACTGTAATACTACATGTGGGGACCAATGACCTGACGCGACGATTTGAGCACAGTAGAACCTATATTATTCGTGGTATTCAACGGAGTGGACTGAACCGTTAATCGAAAAATTCAGATAATCCGTCCCGTAAAACATTTTCGTAAATTGAGAGCAAATATTGGGCGACATTCGATGTTGTACCTGGACTCATGTCACTGGCATTTTTACCTTCATTTCATTCAGACGGTAGATAACCACAGCAGTTGATAAAGCGTCGTAAAATAACCAATTAAAAAATCCGACGTAAGCAAGAAAATAGCTGATAAATTTTGCTCGGAACTGTCTGCCAGGAACAGGGATTTTATGTACCTTCAATGTAGGATAGGAGCTTCCAGCTTTACTTCATTCTCAGAGAAAGGCAGGATAATTTTGTCATCGTTTAAAATCATCGGCCATGGCCAGAGTTCAACCAGCGGACGTCAACGGTTAATATGGTAACCGCTAGACACCGAAGAAGACGAGAGCGTCTTAGCCTACTATGTAGCGTATTTTATGTTGTACATACAGATATACTGTATGTATACACAAAAATAATAATTAATAAAGATATAATCTTACTGTTCCCATTAGACTGTCAGAAATGATTTGCGACATCTACCGACATCCATTAATATCGGTCACATAGTCGTGGCACTCAATACTTACAATGTACACTAAGTTCCTCTCAGATCGTGGAAAGAACTCTGTCCATATTGAGAACTCACTATGAATTATGCATGCGTACCAACCTAGAAGTCTTTAATGAACTGGGATAAACAAAGGCGTGGGAGTCGAGGAAGGGAGGGTGAGAAGGATGCGTTGAAGTAGCTCTTCTCTAACGAAAATCTAGTCTTCCACTTTAAAGAAACTTGTGTGGGAAAGGTGAAAGCCAAAAGACGACCAGGAATATGGGAAGAAGAAACTTTGCCATCCAAAGTAACTCCGTCGGACTATAACAATATCTTGCTTGTATAAAATATGGATAAAATATTGGTGAGAAAGTCTACTTCACCTTCTTCCTGTGAGAAACTTTATCGACAGTAGCGAGACTATTTCTCCCTCTCCACCAACTCTGTCGTTCAGAGGCACCATCATTACAATATTCAAAAGACGAGCTTATATGCTATAGAAGGTTTCGAGGTAAGGAAAACATAGCCCATAGGTCTAGGTCTTATATAGGCCTACGTTTAAGATATCGATGAATGTGAATTGACCGTGTACATGCCATCAAATATTAAAGACGGCTTGCAAGTAAACCTTTCCACTAGCTTTCGTGGTAAGATCACAAACACACTCCAGCCGTCAATTACGTCTGCTCGGAAGTACTCTCGAAGTTAGCGGCAAGATGAGAAATCTTGTTGAAACACGAAGTCTTCAAGTCTGTAAACCGTTATAAGAAGAAATAGGGGAAATCAAATAGGAAATTACAAGAAAATTGGGGAGGAAGTTAGAGGAAGAGAGGTACAATAGAGGACGATGTACGAGAAGTATCGTAACTAAGAAAGAAATGTAATATCAGTGTGATAGTGAGAAATAGAAGAAGAGAAAGGATATGTCGAGGATAAGTAGAAATATAACGGAGAAAATGTACTAGAATTAGGATAGTGAGAAGTAGGAGAAGAAGAAGAATAGGAAAGATATCGTAGGTTAATCACAATCATTATAACAGGGAAATGTATTGGAAGTATTATAGTGAGAAATAGGAGGAGGAGAAGAAGAAGAAGAAGAAGAAGAAGAAGAAGAAGAAGAAAAGTAATGGTCAGAAGTAGCAGCATAAAGGGAAAAAAGTATTGATGTATGATAGTCAGAAGTATAAAAAGAAGACAAAAGTTATGGTGGCGAGAAGCAAAAGTAGTATAATGGGAAAAATTTCCTAGATGAATGATAGTGACATGTAGGAGGAGATGAAGAGGAAAATTACGGTGAGGAGAAGCAGAAATATTACTGTGTAGCAAGGAAATGTGCTGGAAGATTGTTTATCATGATCAATGTGTCGGCATCAGTACTGAGCGACGTTTGTCTGCTCGTGCTCGTAATGAACCTGGTGCAACTCTCAACTTGTGTGACAAAGGACGCAGTGGAAGACCACGTACTGCACCTGATGATCATCGCTACCGTGTCAATGAACTCATTACAGCGAACGTCGCATAACGTAGGAAGAACTGTCAATCCAGTGTAGCATATCAAGGGTGTGTGTGCAGGCGATAATAATTGCAGAACTGGTGCCTCGAACGCTCTTTCCTCAAATTAAACAGAAAGATTGGACATTTGCAAACAATTGCTTCTGCGCTATGAATAGAAAGGCGATGAATTCTTAAAGAACATTGTCACAGGTGACGAAAGCTGGGCACATCACTTCGATCCCGAAAACAAGAGGTCATCAATGCATTTCCGCCACATAGGATCACGTGCACTCAAAAAGTTCAAGACTGTGCCATCAACGGAGAAACTCATGCTTAAATTTTTATGGGATATTTAAGGTGTGGAGCATATATAATTCATGCCTAAAGAAACTACCATTAAATGTTTAAGGTATTGTGAAACCCTACACACCACTGCAATGACAAAAGAACATTCAGCGACTTGGTTTCGCTATTGTTGATCATTCTCCATATAGTACCGTCTTGGGGCCATCAGATTTTCATCTGTTCTCAAAACTTAAAGAACACCTGAGAAGACATCCCTTTGATTTTGACGATGTAGTGCAGACAGAAGTAAGACTGCGGTTAAATTACATTTCATTTCTAATATATTACGAGCACTTCAGTTATTAGTAATGGATGGTAATTCGAAATGCAGAAAATCCTTCTTCGTTGTTGGATACACATTTTTAACACAATTATAATCACTGATTGTAATTTAAAATAGATTGTCACACAATTTTATTTATACAATAATTCGTATAAAACTAGAACGAATTCCCCTATCTGATTGAGCCGAAGCTATCACAGCACTATTATTATTGTTATAAACATCAGGAGAGTATGATTTCGATGCAGGTAATTAAACTATTGAATAATTATTTATTGAATCTCTGATTTCTTTCAATATTATTTCCGGCTTTATTTACTTCGGTATTTTACAATTAAATTACTTGTTCCTCTTAGGCCCAGTTGTACACTTCGCGGAATAAATTTTGGAGAACAAGTGGAGTGCCATGTTGAATGACGTTGGTTTATTTCAAGATTTTCTAATCCATAGTGAGCAGATGAAACCGATTGACATTATTTTTAGATGATGTTTTGTTTATAAAGTACATTCACAATACCAGTAATTTTTTTTTATTATTTCTGAATATATTATCATTCTTATATCTACAGAGTTTTTTTATTAAGAACAGGGTAAATCAAAAGGAATTGGAAATAAAAACTATAACATAGAAGATACTTCCAAGCCAGTTGAGATAAAAGGTTGCCATAAAACAAAACTGGTTCCATAACTTCTAGGGAGGTTATTAATGCTCAGAGTAATACCTACAGGAATGTAGAACGTAATACTGATGTTGTATTTCCTTATGAATTTAATCCTAATTTAATTATTTCATAAACTAAAATTTGTTAGTATTGATAATGATATAAACATTTCTTTTTACTTATTTTTAGCTGTCTGTCATGAGTTCCAAGTCATCATCATTAATTCTAGCTCGCTTATAACGATGTCCTTTTCCAGTTTGAATATTGCCAGAAATTTTCATCGTTAAACTCATTTGATATATTATCAGATCTATGCCCTATTTTAATCCTCTGATTGAGGTTCTGGCGGATATGTACATCTATTATCAGGCAGTACATCTCACCTGACGATATGTGTCAGAGGAAGAACAATATTGTTTGTAAGCATCTGAAGTCTTACTAGTGTAAATGTAGCTAATCGGCGATGTTTGCAATGGAAGGAGGAAAGAAACTGGTCATCCTACCGCATTATCTCCTGGCCTAGTTGCCTTATAAGTGGTGCCATTTTGATATTACTTGTGAGGTTCAGTCCTGTCTTCGGACAGTTGACTAAACAACATGCCATATTTTCATTTGTTTTTCCGTTCCCAAAAATAAATTATATAATAATTCATTATCACTACTAGCCGTACCCCTGCGCTCCGCTGCACCCGTTAGAAATAAATATAAAGTAATTACATAATTAAAATAGGACATTTGATCCAGGGAACATTCGTGTTTGATAGAAGGATAAATCGTTTAATATGTTACTTAATTTAAATTGCATCCAAATAATTAAAATGCGATCATTTTGGTCCAGAGACACTCATTTGGTGCAATGACAATTCCTTTAACATGTTTCTTAATTTTTATTACATGTAACCATAGTTTAATGAAGATTGACATCATTTAGATTTAATGTGTATATTTTATTTTACTTGTTACAGGTTTCCATTGAATTATGGTAATAACTTAATTTTAACCCTTGTTTTCTACGTATTCAGTAAATGGCGCTTGGCCCACTATGGTTCTGAACCCTTCAAATAACTTAAATTATATTATATAATATTACATATTATATTATATTATATTATATTATATTATATTATATTATATTATATTATATTATATTATATTATATTATATTATATTATATTATATTATATTATATTATATTATATTATATTATATTAAATTATATCAGACGTTACTGTAATAACATTATAGCATTATGTCCATCTAGACAAACTACACTTTCCAATGGTGAAATAATAATTAATTATACAAATCGGTTAATTTAGCTTCCGATATTACTTCATACAAACACAGAAACTTTATCTATAGGCTATCTTTCATAGCTTTCGATTGTTGCTGTCCAAGGCCCCTTATAGACGAAGTCATTTGTTTTTTAATTCATTACACGGCCTTAGATGACAGTTATTTTAATTTTAAAACTCATTTATCTCATTAAATATCAGTCCTATCAAAATTTTTCAAGGAATAAACCTTATCGCAAATTATGTTTAAAGAAACGTTTGTTATGTAACATTTTTTTACAAAAATCAATAATAAGCGCGATATTTCGATTTATTTAATTCAGCTCCCCTTATAACCCCCCTTTTAAATAATGTATTTTGAATGGCATATAGCCTAAAATCTAAGTTACAACGAACTTAATTTATATTCCAATTTTCATCGAAATCTGTTCATCTATTATCGCGTGAAAAGGTAACAAACATACAGACAGACAGACATACAAACAAAAATGTCAAAAAAGTGATTTTCGGTTTCAGGGTGGTTAATTATATATGTTAGGACCAATTATTTTTGGAAAATCGGAAATTACCAGAAAAATTTCGGCTACAGATTTATTATTAGTATAGATTAGAAAGATTCATTTGTATTGCTGCTACTATTTCATAATTAATTCTCTACATAACAATGTAACAGAAACTGAAAGTATCTTACGATTCATTTTTTATTTTTTCAGATAAATCAGTTCAAGATTATAAATTTATTTTAAACTTTCTCATTCATATGTTTTTTTTTTTCATTTTTTTTTTTTTGCAAATTATTATTTGCTAATAATATCATGTAGAATCTGTCTCACACAGATATTAAGTACAAATATTTCAAATATTTTACATTAATCAATTTTAACAATATATATATATATATATATATATATATATATATATATATATATATGTAATAGTGACATTCAACAAAATATAACATGAGTTCTATGTAATAATTTACATTCATATTTTATATTTTATATTTTTAATTTTCCGGCAAATCGGTGAAACTACACAAATCACTCATATTGAGCATTTCTCACACTAATATCAGATTTTATTACATATAACTCGTGATCAATTATTTAAATCATTGTTAGGCTTATTAATGTAAACAACTTATTGGACTTACGTTTAAATTTCGTTTTAACAATTTTAATATCTGATGATGCCGTATAGACGAAAACGCTCATAAATGTTCTTCTGTAAGATGTAGGCCTATTAGCAAATAATAATTTGCAAAAACCAAAAAATAATAAATCATATCATTGAGACACTTTTAATAAATGTATAAGCAACTGAAAGCATAGGATATCTTATTCTATTGATATCCTGCGGATAATGCACTATTCCGAGGCCGTACAACACATTTCTCGCGTAACCATGGAATTAATTTTAACAGGACTTTATTTCGTATTTGTACACTTGGGCCTGAGTAGTGTTACGGTACTACACGAAGGTTACATTATCAGAACAGTTCCGAAACGTTGGAGATATTAAGTTCCAGCAAACGATGGAACATTCAAATGTCTTCTTCTAAGCACAATCACAGTGAAAGTTTAAAATATCATCTCATTACAGTATTATTCCTTAATGTAATCAATTGGCCTAAATTAAATTACCTCTATGATAAATTTTAATAAACAGAATATTTAAGATTAATTATTCCTTTTAATTTACTCATTAACGTCATCTCAATTGTAATAACTAATCCACCGATCGGTGAGACGTACGAATAAGATATTGCCTCATAGATTACGTAAGAGTATTTCTAATTTCTTCGCGCGCCGCGTTATTTTCAACAGCGAAATAGTCGGACATCATTTATATGCCACTCAACAAGCCTGCCTCGACTTCAAGTGAGATATGACCCAAGTAGTAGGCTAGTCCCCTCCTCGTCACCGCAGTCCCGGATTCCCTTGTCGCCCCACCTCTGGAACTTCTGCCGACATCAATAACCCAAGCCAGTACAAACCATTATCATCCCCATCGCTGTCTGGGAGCCAAGAGGACGCCCTCCCATTCCCCCAACTAACGACGGTTTCTATTTCAATCCCAGGCACCTGCACTTCTGAGTCATTTAACAAGGTTCCGCTTACATAAATATTGAAACTGCTATCTTGGCTTTCTGCATAGGTCATCAAATAAAAGTGTTGATTTATAACTCTGAAGAAAAATTTAGAAAACAGAAAAGAAGAAATGTGTACGAAAGAGAAAAAGGAAGAATTGAGATAGGAAAAAAGGAAATGAAAGGAGAATTTAACGAAGCAAAGAAATTAAGGAAATAAACATAGAAATAAAGAACAAAAGAAGAAAATAAAAGAAATGATAAAGGAGGGAAAAGACAAGTAAGAAACAAAACAAAACAGAGAATGCAAGTGTAACATGGGGAATAAATGTATAATATTTTAATGTAAGCTCGAGCTGGACGGTGTTTTTATGCTTTACTGTATTAGTCAAAGAGTGACTTCATTATTACTTACAGAAATACAAGTAAAGCTTATCGTACAAATACATACAATTTAATACAGGGCTCCTACAAAAGACCCTTCCAGTTTCGAACACATATAATTTACGTTCTATGAATCTGAGGTGCATGAGACAGTACCAATGAAAAGAGAAAGTCAAAAAGTTTAGTTCCTTACCTTAAAGAAGTTCAATGTGTCCCCTTTTAGTAACACGGCACACATCAAGCCTATAGTCAAGTTCCACGTAGGTACGCGGATTTTCTTACCCCCAGATTCTGAGGTTATGTCTGTTCACCTTACAAGAAAGTGCAATTTCAATTAAAGTGTGCATACTTAGACTATGCGGAAATTTCTTCGCAGCACTTTGTCCTATGGTTTTAGGGCTTACAGCAAATGTAGTCGGTATGGATGAAATCGCAACCGCTTGCGAAGAATCTTGCCTTAAAAATCAGTGTACCATTTACGGATTGTAGGTCCACTGGGTGGATCTGGATCAAACTTTGTTCGATAGTGCAATTGCACATTAATGACCGACTGGTTCACATGAAAATCACGCTTTTCTAACTTCTATAGTAGCCATTTCGCGTCAACAATGAACAATTTTTTTTATATATGCTATTATGAGGTAGTTTTACCAACTAGGAAAACAATATTGCCACAACTAAACGTTTTGAGTTTCTCTTTCCATTGGTGCTATTTTCATGCACCTCAGATGCATATAACGTCAACTACATGTGTTCGAAACTGGAAGGGTCTTTTGTAAGAGCCCTGTAGATTAACGGTTCATTCAACATTCTGAGCATGAGTCAAGTGTGTACAATACTCTAGACGGGCTGCCTTCTCTCTAAGGATTGAATCAAGAATGGTATGGGCCTCCGGCGAAAGCAATAATTGTGCCCTTTCATTAAACATATAATAATAATAATAATAATAATAATAATAATAATAATAATAATAAACCTCATTGTTGTTGAACACAAGAACGAAATACAGTGACATATCTGTTAACACTCTTTCCTTAAATGCTAGTTTCTAGACTCTAGAGACGAACTTTTCGGCACTTTGATAAGACAAAATCGTAAATTGCGTCTTCGAAAGCAATATCCCCCATATGTCATGTTCAATAGTGATTACATTTAAATTACTTAAGTGTGGTTGTACCATACAATTTCTTCATAAATTAACGTTTTATTACTTTTGGCTTGAAAAACGAACGTTCTACATTGGTCACAGACAATGTCAGAAATAATTCTAATAGCTATTTGCAACTCGATGACGAGGGTCCAGGAATGCCATTTATATTGTACTATAATTCCCAATATAATCTTTTTTTTTTTTTGCGGTCAGTGGAACTAAAATAGTTAATTAGTTTGACATGTTTTAATACTTTCTTCTCGTTCTCCAGCTTTCATTTGCTTCGTACAATCACTTTCAAAACGTCTCATTATTAATTATAATGTTAGTTAACAGGAAAGAGTATTAAAATAGAAAATACAATTTAATAACTCGGTAGCTTCACTGACACGATCACTTACGTTCGAAAGTCAAAAGAATATTGTCGGATGTTGTGTAGAAGAAATCATTTGATGGTTAAAATGCATTCCTGTAAAAGTGTTTAAATAAAATTTTATTAAATATAAGTGTATAACAATACTCCGATATATACAATAAATTAATGAAGGAATCTGGCATCTTTGACATAATATAATATGAAGAAATAGTTATTGACTTATAAATTATATTAGTGACAATATTTTATGGCAATAAAATTGTTGTGGTTGTAAGGTGTGAAAAAAAAGAACTTTTGAGAGAATTGAAAGGTAGCAGACTTGCCAAGCCACGCCTTAAGAAAGACGGGAAGAGAGAATATTATAAGAGAGTGTGCGAGAGAGAAAAAGAGAAAGAGAGAGAGAGAGCTGTGATGCTAGTGCACTATTGTTGAAGTAGGGATGATAGACAGCAATAAAGAGTACAAATATTGTTAAAAAAATAAAGTTTTCCTACAAAAGTTAATACTTTACTTGCGCTTATAATAATAATAATAATAATAATAATAATAATAATAATAATAATAATAATAATAATAATAATAATAATAAACAACTCTGTCACGGTTTTAATACTGTTCCAATCGTAACTATTGCACATGACCAGCAATGATATGTTTGAAATTAATTTAAAACCATTCCTGCACGAATATTTATGTACTGTAAAATAATTTACTAATCTCGTATATTGAAGATGTAATTAAATTTCGCAGTAAATTTTAATAACCAATATGGAGTGTGGCATTATATGGGCAGAAACATCGACATTACCACGGAGTGAAGAGAAGCGAATAGAAACATTTGAAATGTAGATATGGAGAAGAATTGAACGTGTGAAGTGGACAGACAGAATAAGAAATGAAGCTGTGTTAGAAAGAGTGAGTGAAGAAAGAATGATGCTGAAATTGAACAGGAAGAGAAAAAGGAATTGGTTAGGTCCCTGGCTGAGACGAAACTGCCTACTGAAGGATGCACTGAAAGGAATGGTGAACGGGAGAAGAGTTTGGGGCAGAAGAAAATATCAGATGATAGATGACATTAAGATATATGGATCATATGAGGAAACGAAGAGCAAGACAGAAAATAGAAGATTGGAGAATGCTGGGTTTGCAGTGGAAGACCTGCCCTTGGGCACAACATTAAATGAAACGATTTAATGAATAGATAAACGTGAAAACAAAATATTGATGCAACAACTATGTGTATGCTAGCCCAGTGGATAAAAGTGAAGCGCAACTTCTCAACGCTGATGCGTCAATAGGGAGTTTTCGCACCCTCGACGCCCGCTCAACGTCTAACCACAGTCTAGTACATACAGTCACGAAGCTTGAGGTGACTTTTTGGATTTCTCCCGATACAATACTCCAAGCGGTTAGCAACTGACAAGGGAAGGGTTTCGCCTCGAACAGGAATTTTTGGTTAAAAATTTGTACAGAGACTTACCTCTCAATGGTGATGCAGTCCGTAAAAGCATTCATTTGTGTAACTCTCCGTTTGGTTGGTATTGGTCAATACACTTCTTTAAAAATGTACATGAGGATTCTCTATAAAATGCATGAAACAAAATGGAGCAGAGCAATAAGCACAACACGCAGAAGCAACACCTGAACAATCCTCTGAACAACACTCCAGTGCTGAAAAATCAAATGCTACCTGAATTACATTTTTGAAGTCAGAGACTTATTCAGGATTCACGTAACCAGCTGACTGCCAGGAATACTGAAGCATAGGGCGGTATACTGGAGCAGACACCTGGTTATGAATAACAGAGTGCATTTTCATTATAAACACTCGATTTTCCAAGTTAAGTTCTGGATTCTCAGCAAGAGTCCTTATGCAATCTGTTATCCTCCGAGCATATATTTTGTAGTGTCTAAGGAAATAGATATTCAGAGGCTGGAAATATTTAGTTTTTTAGGTGGAATGATCATGCATTCTATGTCCTAGCCTTGGAATGATTCATTTATTAAGGTTGTGTCCTTGTGCGCATTCAATGACTCACACAACAGTGTACATTTTTGATTAGCTGCAATATTTTCAGACAGAAAGTTGGAGAAAAATGTTCTTAAATGGGCTCTAAGCATTTTACCACTCGAACTGGCTTCTAGGCTAGGCTAGGCTTACGGGTAAGGTGTCCCATCCCTTTAATTTCAGCAGTGCTCTCCCCACCGCTCAACTTGTACAGTGCTCTAACAGACAAACCACACATTATACAAACGAATGCTTTTGGGAGCTTTACAGAGATGTAAAGTTGGGCCTGTATACAAATTTTGGATACGAAATTCCTGTTCGAGCCGAAACCCTTCCCTTGTGAGTGTACTAGGAACAACAGACTGTGCGATAGTAGCGATCCTAGTGACTAGCAACTAAAGCTCAACTATCATTGAAGGTATAGGCTATTCCCTATGTATTGAGCTTCGTGACTGTATGTACTAGACTGTGGTCTAACGTTATGTTGACGTCATTGATGAAAGAGCCAATCTGAGTCATTCATCTCACGTTAGGCTAACCCTGAAACTGTGTTGTACTTTCCTATGCGTAAACTGTGTTGTGTGGGTAATTTAGTCACAACTCATAAAAATGGTTGTAGGTGATGTTATAATGAATTTTAAATTATACATACAACATGAACAATTAATTCGTCATATAATCTGACAATTTATCAATTAAAAGTATCAATATGAGTGTTCGTATGACAAGTACACATCATTTCAAGTGTCCTTGTAAATATATATGCGTGAATGTTAAGCTAACATGATATGACATCTTTGCACCAAAATTTATAAGTTTTGAATTGAAAACAATGTTAGGAATTAATAATTAACAAGTTATTTATAAGATAACATGAAACTGAAGTGCATATTTTCTCACACACAAAATTTGTGCTTTATTTTCACTCGGCGCACTCGCGACATACCATAGATCTGCAGCGGAGGCACACAGGTCTCTCGCAAGTAACGCAGCACAATTTCTTTTTCTTTTCTTCTTCTGACCATGGACACAAAAGTGGCAACTTTTCCTCTTCGCTAGTGGAGTGTGTTCTGATCTTTCTTCAGAGCATGAAACAGGCTTCCCTAGAATTCTTGATACCAGAAGGCGCAGCTCTCTAGGACATCTTGTATTCAGAAGTCGCTCTTGCAGGGCTGATTCAGTGAGTTGTTTTGCAAGAGCCTTCGTGTAATCGCAGCGGTCAATTACTCTATTATTCTTGTACGAAGAATATAATACATGGGCATTGACAACTATTATATTGGCAACCGCATAGAAAATCGCCATAGGTCATCGCCGTATTCGTCTACTTGTGGAAAATGTAACACACTTCTGATCTAAGGCATCTACACCATCTTTGGTAGCATTGTGAAAGCTAATTATTTCTAGTTTCCCATTGTTCTGATCTATTTCCTTGCAGTGATGCATAGTAGATAATAATAGAGGAAAGTGCCCTAAACCGACTCCTCCCCCTAAAGTGGACCCCCGGTATCCTGGCTCTGCATTCTCCTGAACTCTAGCAGAACTAAGTGTAAATAGTAGTTTAGGCTTCTACCAATCTGTAGCGGAGCACACACGTCGCCCGCTTCACTTGTTGCTTATCAGTCCGCAATTACGTGTTTTGACAGTGGAAAAAGCTTTTACACTGTGCTACACTTTTTGTTTTTTTCTCCTAGATATTGGCAGTTAAGCCATTTGATATATATATATATCCTTAAATGGTAAGGTTTAAGATTATTGCTTGTCATTAAACCGTTTAATTTAGATGTTTGGTTAAAAATTGAGTTAACAAAATGTTGGCTATAGTCGCGTAAACCGGACCCCCTTCAGTTGCCTAAACTGGACCCCTTATTTTTTTCATGTTTAAAGTCTACATGTATTTGTACACATTCTTATTCTATTGGAATTCTGTTCCAAATTTCAAGAGAATAATGGGGAAGGAAGGAACAATCTTTACAGCGTAACATTCAGCGTGGATCCAAATGAACTTCTTCATTCGGTGGTTTCGACACTTCGAGTTTGCCAATACTACAAATGAAAAACTTGTGCTGTTGCTCTTGAATGGCCACTTTAGCCACACGCAGAATATTGATCTGATCAACTTGGCAAAAACAAATCATGTTACAATTGTGTCGCTGCCACCTCACTCTTCACACAAACTACAATCTTTGGACAAAACTTTCATGGTTCCCCTGATAGTTCAGTACAGCAAGGAAATCAGGCAGTGGTTAAGACACAAGAACGTGCTGTCAATGCTTTTGATGCAATGGACCTGTTTGGCAAAGCCTATATTAGATGCGAAACAGCTCAAATAGAAATCAATGGGTTTAAAGCAATCCTTGAACAAGAAGCTGTTTTCAGATGCCGAATACATTGAAGAGGCAAACAAAAAACGACATTTCTCTTTCTATGAATCTGTGTTAAAGAAACAAACAGCAGAAAATCAGAGCTTTCCAGAGAACGGAGAAGAATGTGATGTGAACGAACCACAAGTTATTGTAGAGTTTGACCCAAATCAACGATCAACATCTTCCTCTATCATCACCTACACTTGAGGATCCTTAGGGTTCCACATCTTCTAAGACAAGCCCATTTGACATCACTCCCATTCCAAAATTAAAAAAGAGGTTCTCGAATAGGGGGCGAAAGATCTGCAGTTCTACGGTCATCACATCTACGTCTTATGAAGCCCAATTGGTGGAAGCTAAGAAAGTTAAAGAAGCAATGGAAGCTGAACAACAAGCACGGAATCGTGCTCAAGGACGCAAAAGAAATCGCAGCCAGGGACATGGTTCAGAAGTACAGCCTTCAAGAAAAAGGAAAGGGCTCGTGAAAAATTGTCTAATTTTTTTGAAAAATGTGAGAATCAAGCACTGAAAATGAAAACGTGTCCTCTAGAATATCTGAATTGGATCTCTTCTCGAAAGTTTTCCCATCTAAAGATGATGCTTGGTATGTGTGGTTTGTGACAGAAAATTTTCGAAGGATTCTAAAGGGGAACTTTGGGTCATTTGCGTTATGTGCTGGGACTGAAAAGGACAGGAACATCTGCGATTTTTGTCGCTAAACGATTTAATTCTGTTGTACGTTTTGTATATCTCTTTTTTTTTAATACATCCTATATCTCTTTTTAAAAACTAAAACCTGTAATTGTAATATTATACTTATACTTTGAAACTAGATTATGTTTTCTCTTATTTAATACCTTTTTCCTAATTTTTTTAGTGTTATTTTGATTATTTTTACAAGGCGTCCGATTTCGGCAACCATTTTTCAAATCGTCAAAGTGTAAGGTTATTGAAAATAATTTTTATACCAATTTTTTATTATATTTTCTAAAAGTAAAATGTATATGGTGCATAACATTGCAAAGTAAATATTACATGCTTTTAAAACATAATTTTTTACTGTTTTATATTTTTTTTTAAATCAAAAACAAAATGGGAGTCCGGTTTTGGGCACTTTCCTCTATTACCTCTTTGCTCGTCTTAGGGACGTGTGATATAATAGTCACATCTTTGGTGAATCCATATAGTGAGAATTGGACACCTTGTCTTCTGTTTAATTTAAATTTCGCGGGAATCTTTCTTTGTTTTGCTTCAAATTGCCTATATATGTCAAACTTCTTCTTTTGATTTCTGAAGCCAGTTCAATAGAACTGAAATGGATAATTATCTGCTGTAACATTGCTGTTAGTGCCAAATATAGGTTCAGCCAAGCGCAAAACCGGAACCATCACTGTCTCGTTTTGTAGATGTATGCATTCAAGAGATAATGTGCCTTTGCATCACAAAATATCATAATTTTCAGGCCATATCTTTCTGGCTTCCTTGCCATATATATTCTGAATGAATACCGACCACGAAAACCAACAAGTATCTCATCTACAAAAGTGAGAGCTCCAACAGTGTAGCATTCTTGCGAATTTCGCACCGTCTGTTGGAAAGGCAAGAAACAGCAGCAGCTTTATCCTCCTTTTCCTTTCTTCTCGGTCCGCAGGGTCATCGAAGCGTAGGCATATCAGTAAAATCATCATTATTTTCATTGACAAGCAGGCTCGAAATATATCACGACCAGTACCATCTGTTGCAAACATAGATTCCAGATTCTCATTGTTAGACTTGAAAATAGCTGCAAAATACAGAACTCAAATAATACAAATAAATGTTTTAATTTCTATGGTACTACTGTCCCCAAATTCAGTTCTGTCTTCGGTAGAAAATTTTTCCTGTTATAAATGAAGTTTCACATTTGTATGCTCTACAGTTTTGTTTATAATTTCTTCCGTAAATAGGCATTCCGATGACTGAAGCCGAGAACAGCAATTGGCTCGTCCTTTTAGACCTGGAAGCTGTACAACTATATTGTGTCTCGAGGTGCGAACATTACGTGAAGGTTCGACTGCAGACCACTTGAATCTATTACGACCGTAGTAGAACACCCCAACTTCTTCACATTCTGAGACATTAATGCAACTTTATACATAATCATGGTTCTGAATTTAAGTCCGAATTTTATTCATCTAGTTCATCTGCATCACTACCTCCATCTTCTTTCAGAATAGGAAGCACAATTTTTTTTTAATTTGGGGTCATTGACACTTATCACATTTTGAAACAACTCCATCTTAGTAGAAGCAGGATACGAAGTTAAACCATTTCCAACAAATTCTGTTAAGTATTCCCGTTCCGTTGAGACACTCGTTCACTAACTGGAACTTAAACTGCGTAATGGGGCTATTTCTGTCACCAACAAAAATATAACACTGTTTTGTGGGGCCACAACACTCGAGAGGTAGCAACTGGAAAGAGTGCAGGTCGGTCTTGAACTGAATGAGAGGTAGTGGATGTGTCAGTGTTGCCACATATATAACATTCTCAATATCGCCTTTCATAATATGCGTGGTACCTTGAAAGACCCCACAACGCAGTTTAAGGGTTAATCACCACCAGAAGGTTTGCAGCACTCAGCACCCTGTACTTCAGTAATCTATTTCTTTGGGAGTAGAATATATTGCATAATTATTTTCATTAACTTGTCTGGTCTGATTATTTCTAAGTGTATATTTCTGTGTATTTAAATTTGTATGGATTTATACTTGAACTTCTAAATTAAAAATAATATGTAGGCCTACTTGTTACTTCTTTGTGAAGAGAACATAGATTCTCTGCCTGAATTCTATTCGTCAACATTCCTAATAAGTCAATCATGACATCATGAAAAAAAGACACAGTAGAAAGAAGAAACAGAAAAAAAGATACCGAAGAAGAGAAAGAAACAGAAAGAGAGGAACAAACGAAAGCGAAAGCTCAAAAGAAAGAACGATTGAATGAACCGAAGGTAGGAGAGAACAGGGAACGAGAATATGGAAGGAAAAACTAAGGGAGGAATATTTCAATAAACAATGAGCTCAGTTTTGCTATCCGCCGGAGTGTTTTGTTTCACCTATGGGCGAGCGTGCCGCTCGTTAGCTGGTTAGCCAGTTAGCCAGGTCTCAATGATTAGCGGCAGGGTAAAATAATAAAACAAACCAACCATACAACAATACACAAACAAATTTAAGAGGCTCATTACTTACCAAATTATCAAATGAGGTGTTGAAACTGCCCAACTTCATTCTCCATACATTTTTGGCGTCTCAAGGAAATTATTCTTCACCCACTGCAGTTCATTTTGAGAAATTCGTACAATTTTCTGAAGAATATTACCTTTGATTTCTTGTATGGTGTGCGAGTTCGTCTTGTACACGGCATTTTTTAATATATACTCCAGAGATAATAATCGCAGGCTGTTAAATCGGAAAACCGAAGGGGCCACAAATTCCTATTAATAACTCTCTCTTTTTGGATAGGCATTGTGAATTTCTCTCATGGAAATATTCGTAGTGTAATCAATGCAGAGTCTTGTAAAAATTCATGATAAAAAACCTTGCGCAGCGGAGGAAAACATAATTGATCGCACTATAGGAAGAAATATACAAAAATTGAAAGGTGAAATTAAATAAATGTCGAAAGTAGACCATGACGAAGAAATTCGTGTAGAATAACTCAGAAGGAGAAAAGAAAATAAGGATTACGAAATAAATAAAAATGAATAAGATATAAACTACAGAACAATAGAAGGAAAGAAAATGAAACGCATGAGGGAAAAAATAACTAGGGAAAAGAAGGGAAGTAATAAAAGAACGACATGAAAATTTAAAAGACGTAGAAAGGAAAAACAAAATAAATGTAACAAGTAAAGACAATAATAAGGATAAAGAAAATAAAACAACGTGAATTTTACGACAAAACCTTCTAATGAATTTCTTGTACTGCCAGAAAACTTTATTTTAGCCTGTATATACTTCGCATAGTCTAATGGGGAGATACTGTACAAGGAAGAGAATATTCATTGAAAACTAGATGATTTTTGCTTACTCACCGCCTCGGTGTGAATCGGATGGGCGGCGAAAAGCAGGCCCGCGGCGCCTGCGAAATTTGGTTGAAGTCCGGCCACGGCGAGACACACGCGCGTGAATAGAAGAGAGGCCGTAGCGTGCAGTAGCACGTTGCACGCGTGAAACCAGAGCGGCTGTAGCCCCGACACCTGGTAGTTAGCCCTGAAAACACAAAACAAAACATCAGTGACTAACAGTAGCCTAAGTTAAATGAACAGTGATAAATCTGTGGATAATCAATAATCATATACAACTTACCGTTGCGTCTCAGAAGAATTGGAAAAAAGAAGAGAGAGAAAATAAATATAGAGAAAGATTAATGAAAACAAACGAAGTAACAGTTATTTTACCTCGTTTTCTCTCTTTCTACTTTTCTAAATTTTGTGTTAACTTTGGGCCCTCTCTGTCTTGGCTTTTTGGTTCGTATATTACTAGTAAAAAATTATCAGAATTAATAATATCTTTAACTTCAGTTGATGTCAATAAGTAACTTACTGGATATTTATTTAAGTATTTTATGTACAAGTTTTTCTGTTTTGGCTTTTTTTCATTTGCTAACTCATGCATTGTAAGTACAATAAAGTATAATTGTTAAAATAATTACAACGAACAAAAAAAATGTCTATAATAATTTTTATTTATTTATTTATTTATTTAGTTAGTTATTTATGTCTATAACAGGGCAAAGCCCTAATTAGAATAGATAGTACAAATATTTGCTTAGAACATTAAATTGGAGGTAACATGGAAAAAGAGATAAAACAGATACAAATAATAGGTCTGAAAGTGTAAATATAAATAAAAAATGAAAAATAACAGACAAATACATACTAATAAATGATAGAACAGATATAGATATAAATTAGATTTACAAGATATAATGAACACATTAAAGCTATAACCAAACCCTACATCACATCAAATTACGTAGAACACATTATCAACAATAATCATGACTACAATAATATAGAAACAGATATGGAAATCTTACATATCACACCAAAAAGTCCATAGTTAAACATCTTACAACAATACGAAATATACAAACATACAATAACACACCCTCAACATATACTTAATACACAATTAGAGTTCAATACCCACACATTGTTCGACATCGTGATACATAGCACACAAACAACCACACCCCACCATAGGAGCAACACACCCCCACCCCTACAACTGATGAATGAAAATGGCAGAATGCAAGATCAACAACAACATCAGTAGTTCGTAGGACACTGAAGATGATGGAGAACCGCCGTCGAAACTGGCCGTCTGTCTAGGGTACATAACTTTTTTTTTTTAATTATAACACTTTTAACGTGTCGTTTAACAATTTTAAGTTTTTTACAAAATAAAAATAAAAAGCTTCTAGAGTGTACTTCTTTTCTTAACGTCAAATTTGAAACTCTAGACACAGTGGGGTGATGTAATAAAGGAGTACAGTATTAACAAAAGGATCAAGTTACGGCTGGACCTTTACCCATGTAGTATTTCTTGTTGTTTCGGGTACGTCTTACGTCAGGAATATTCCGGTTATTTATTATTGTGTTCATTTAAAATTCTATAATATAGCACAACGCTAATAATGACACGAATATGAAGTTATTCACTAAATAAAGCTTATCAAATTTACGATAAATTCCCAAAGCACTTATTCTGCTGGGAATAAGTGTGAAATATGTGTTTTGTTGCTGTAATGAAACTCTAAAGTGCCCGAAGGGAGCAAAGTGTTGAAACGTAAAGCATAAAACTGTGTCCATTTTCACACGACCAACGAAGTGTGAAGGCACTTGTGCCGTTAATTTTATAATTTTCTTTTCCGTTGAAACATAACATTCATTGTAGTGATCAAATTTCTTCGACTGTTTTTATTTTTCGAACTCAGTTAATTTGTTAGTTAAATTACATTTTAAACACAACCACGATAACATCATACACAAAAAAAATTTAAAAGAAATTGGTATAATAATATCGATTTGTTTGTTTTTTATTTTGTCCTGTAACATGGATTAAAATGGCATTTAACATTTAATTCATCACAATATAAAAAACAGAGGCCTCATAAAGACACTGAAGTTTACTATGAAGCAAGGAGTCAGTTATTGTTCACTTTCATATTCATGTGTGCTACAGGATACTGATTTATTGTATCTGCCTTCATTTTTTCTCTTCGTGAATAATGAAGACAGTGAAGATGATGATCATGATGTTTGTCATAATAAATTATAATAAGAGAAACGGAAGTGTTAGATAAAGCTGCGTTGTAGAACAGCCATTAGGAAAGTTTTGAAAAATTGCAACAACAAAGTTTGGAAAGGCCTATGAATCATTATGGTAAAAGTTGATCTTTCAGTCCAGTTCATATGATTTAATATAATATTCATTACTGTTTAATTATATAATTAAAATTAAACAACAGTATATTCATAGTAATTAATCTCATATATAAAAGTCAATGTGGCTATGTATGTATGTATGTATGTATGTATGTATGTATGTATGTATGTATGTATGTATGTATGTATGTATGTATGTATGTATGTATGTAATCAATACAAATCTACACACTTCGACCGATATTTGCCAAAGTTTGCACATTTAATCTTCATAACTCGGAGAAGAACATAGGCTACATTAAAATTGGGCAGAGAGATGTTAAATTATTGAAAACAATAAAAATTAGAAAGAAATAAGGTATTTATGATATTAAAGTGGCCTATTCTACAGTCAGTTGTCTTTTTATTGACGTCATCCATTCACGTCTTCTTCCTTTGTAAAAGCGGTCATATTGTTATTGAAATATTAAATAAAATAACATTAAATTAAAACTACGTAAATGAAGGATGATCTCTTGATTGAATGTGTCACAGGCAATAATACACAATACAATATGGCAGAAAACACAATTTTGTATACTTACTTACTTACTTACAAATGGCTTTTAAGGAACCCGAAGGTTCATTGCCGCCCTCACATAAGCCCGCCATCGGTCCCTATCCTGTGCAAGATTAAGCCAGTCTCTATCATCATACCCCACCCAATTTTGTATAATTTTTAAATATTCAAAATCAAGCATAATAGAAAGCAAACAAGAAACCATTCATAACACGTAAATTGAAGCACTTCAATTTGTAACTCTCTGTATCGTTGTTGTAAGGTGAATGACTTTAGTTTACGCGGACACAGGTTCGAATCTGTACTCAACTCATGTATTTCTTTTTATTGTTTTGATAATTTATTTACTTTATTTTAGATACGTTATTTTATTTTAACCCGCCATAAAGGGAGTTTTACTACATAAATAATATGTCTGTAGTATTTTATTCATGCTGTCTCAAACAAAGTTACCATAAAATTATATGAATGTGCGTACACTGATACACTGAAAATAACAATGTATTAATTCCAAAATATATGTATTTTATATTATTGCTGTTCTTGTCCGAATATGTGTTATTGCTAAATTATATCTATATTATCATGTCGTGAATGTACAGTAGTATATATGATAAACCTACTGGAAATAACAATCTGTTAATTTTTAAAATAAGCTTCTTGCAAAATATTGTTCTTCAAGTTCAAAAATGATTTATTGCGAGATTATACTGTATTCTGTACATAAAATAACAATGACATAATAATTAATATACAACATTATTTTATTTTAAACAGATATAAAGGGGGGTTTTACTACATAAATAATATATCCGTAGTATTTTATTTATGCTGTCTCAAACAAAGTTACCATACAATTATACTGAAATATTAAATAAAATAACTTTAAATTAAAATTACGTAAATGAGGGACGAGCCTTTGATTGAACGTGTCATGTGGTATGATATACAATATAATATGGCATAGAACACATTTTTCTTTAATATTTAAGAATTCAAAATCAAACATAATAGCCAGCAAACATGAAAGCATTCATAATACGTAAGTTCAACTGCTTTACTAGATAGCTCTGTAGGGTTGTGGTAGGGTGAATTACTTTGGTGTAGAGGAAACCCAGGTTCGAACCGTTATTGTTTAATAGTTTGTTTACATTATTTTAGATACGTTATTTTATTTTAATCCGATATTTAGACGATTTTACTACATAAATAATATCCGTAGTGTTTTACTTATGCTATGTCAAACAAAGTTACCATACAATTATGTGAATGTACTGTACGTAGCTAAACTCACTGAAAATAACAGTGTATTCATGCTAATGTATAAACGTCTTTGAAAATATTGTTGTTCATATTCGAATATGTGTTATTGCTAAATTATATCTATATTATCATGGCGTCAATGTACAGTAGTATGTATGTTAAGCCTACTGGAAATAACAACCTGTTAAGTTTTAAAATAACTTTCTCTCAAAATATTATTCTTCAAGTCCAATAATTCCGAGATCATACTGTAGGCCTGTTCTGTAACATAAAATAAAAATTATATAATTTATATACAGCAGCCTATTATGTACGAGTATTTGTAAGACGTCATTTTTCAAGTCATATTTAAGAAACTGGATATGACATAATCAGGCGTAAAGCGGACGAGGGGTGCAAAATGCTCCAATCCTATTAAATATATATTTTCTATTTCCATATTCATTCTTTGATACAAGCGATAAAGAGATAAATTGCAACTCACCATGAGACCCCCAAGGGGTTCAACTGGGAACAAGAGAATTCCCTATTTATCGTTAACTGTCTTTAAACGTCAAGCGAAAGCATATGTGGACAGGAAATTACACTAAATTTGTGCCAGCATAGTTTTAGATCAAAGTAGAACATTGAGTCTGTGCTATACTGGTGTAAAGGGACCGAGGAGATGTTTTTGTTTAGCTGAACTACAAGACAAAACTAATTAAAAACAAAACCAGTAAGTACATGATGACATCTTTTCTCTTCGGTGCCTGATCTTCGGCTGTATTAAATTCTGTTAATCTTGGCAGTGTTTTGGCTAAGAATTCATGTAAGTGACACTACGTAAAGATTCATCTTTAGGGACTAGGAAAGCTTAGTAAAGACAGTAATTCTTTTGTTTTTCTATGCTTGAATTGCCGAGATCTCCTTAAGCCTGAAACAAAAGGGAAAGCCTGAGCAATGCCGGGTGCTTTTAGCTATTGTCTGTGTGTGCGTGCGTGTGTGTGTACAACGCTGCATGCCTCATTGGTTGTGGAATTACCATTATATTTCCTCAAAAGTAATTTTTAGGCAAGTATTATATGGGAATTTTTGTTAATAATATCACTGATTTTGCCACAGTTAAGTTTAATAATCTGACTATAGGATGACCTTAGGCCTACTTTCATGTAAAAGAACTCTTGCGGTACGAAATTTCGGCACACCGGCGACGCTGATAAAACAGCGGCATTTGCGAGCGACAATAAATAAAACATAATTAAATATAATAGAGGAAAATAGAGGAGATGACATAGGGGGATTTTTTTATTTAATCTGGCAGAGCTAATTGGGGGTTAATATAGAAAATGGAGTAGAAAACAGAAGAAAATAGGGGAGAAAATAGATTAGAAAATTAAGGGAAAATACAGGAAGAAATAGAGTATTATAGTGGAAATATAGAGGGGAAAATAGAAAAGAAAATAGAGCAGAGAATAGATGAAGGGAAAATAAGGGGATAATAGACGTGATAGTAGAGGCAAAAATAGAGAGGATATCGAGAGGAAAGTAAGCAGAAAATGGATGAAGAAATAAAAGTGAAAATAGAGGGATTATAGTTTATTTCTCTCCTATTTCTCCTCTATCTTACCTCTATTTTCTCCTTAATATTGACTATATTCTCTCCTCAATTTTCCCTCTAATTTCTGCTCTACTTTCTGTATATTTTTCCTGTTTTTCTCCTCAATTTTCTTTTCTATTTTCCCTAAATTTTTCTCATATTTTCTCCTTTAATTTACCACTAATTTTTCCTCTATTTTGTTCTCTATATTACCTATATTTTCTCTCTCGTTTTATCCACTTTTTAGTTTACTCGTTTTCTCGCTTTCTCGTTTTCTCGTTTCTTCGTTGTCTTTTTCTCTCTTTCTCTCGTTTAAAGTACTTGGTTCATATTCAGAACCACTTTTAGCATCCTCTGTGAATAATGGTTCTTCATTTGGACTCATTATTTCTCCTTGCAACAGTAACCTCTTCCTAGTATCAGCCATTTTCACGACACGAATGGCGCTTACCATTACTTGACTGGAGTGCAATGGTGTCTCTATTTTCAAATTGTTCTCACAATCTTTATAGATGGCAGATATGACCGAACGAACTACAGACATAGATAGTAGAACAAGGGAACATTTATAAATTGGTTTTATACATATATTATGGTCTATATATAGACCATAATATATTGACACCATTGTCTTGCCCCAAGGTACAGAACTACCTGACAAAATGAATTATCATAGTTGGATAAATAATGTAATTTTATATTTGGCCTACCTTCTTTCCTCGTATTTAATACCAAGAGACATTCCTGTTCACCTGGTATTCGCAATAACAGAGCTTTAATACAGGACTTTTATAAACGCTACTTTATTTGCTTGGTGCATATCAGAATACTTAGCCACCCGCATCGACTGCAGGGACTTCTGTGGTTACATGCTTCATAGGAAGTTTAGAATGAAAACCATACAGAGTTGGTCATTCTGTGAAGGTGATACAGTGCAGTAGCTTTCGTGCGCCTATCTAATTTGTGAATTGCTGAAATTTTTGAAGTAGAAATGAGAGTTGCTAAAGATTAACTGTCTCAATATCTTTCTTCCTTGCACTTTTCAGGATTTCATCTCGGATAATTACTATGTTTGATATACGCTCTATATTTTTAACACAGGGACTTCAGAAAGTGAAATTTCTTTGCACTACTTTTAAAGTTTTAAAGTTGCTTCAGTATACAGAGTTTCATTAAAGACAGAAGCATTGAAGCATTTCTTTATTTTTCCTCTAGGTTCACTTCCAATTTCTCAAAGCCAATATCTTCAATATACTTGTTCTGAGCTCCTATCGTTAGTCTTAATTCTGACCGTATTTTTTTCCGAGTTCTTGTAGACGAAGTTTTGTACACAACATATTCTTCGATCACAAACTTCATAAATATCAACCCTCCTCCCTATAGGAATACTTCGCTGGTTCCTTTATTATAAGTAAACTAGTAGGCATTATATTTTAAAGTATATAATAAATGCAATATAACTTTCAGGAATTTTCAATTACCTCCGATGAAACAGGAGGGAGAGTTCATGTAAAAGCCTCGCGCAACTTTACCAGCGCCTACTTAATCTGGGCCTTTGTACGAAAATGTAAAAGGGGTACAGAAGAGGTTAAAGGTGAACTTTTTATAAAGAAAATAATTTTATATATTTATACATAAAAAATGAAAGTGTCTTCAGATCCGCCTACTTTCAACATATATCCACACAGACTCTCATGCGTAGGCCTACACAGACGCTGTCAACAGTAGAAAATAACAGGCTGTGTCAGTTTTCAGTTCGATCGCAATGCGAGGAAGAGAGCTTGATACTATTCTTCATATTCCGAAAGCAGACTAATAATTCTCTTTTCGTTACATTATGCATAAGGTGATGAAAAATATTGTGTACTTGTATTGTTTTCTCTCTGACACCAATTTAAATTATATCCAGCTCTTTTTTTAATTGGTTATTTAGCGACGCTTTATCAACGTTGAGGTTATTCATTTTAGTTGAAATTGATGATAGTGAGATGATATTTGGCGAGATGAGGCCGAGAATTCTCCTTAGATTACCTGACATTTGCCTTACGGTTGGGGAAAACCTCTGGGGAAAAAACCCAACCAGGTAATCAGGCCAAGCGGGAATCGAACCCGTGCCCGAGTGCAGTGCCGGATCGGCATGCAAGCGCCTTAGCCGACTGAGCTACGCCGGTGATTTATACAATGTGGCCTAGCTGTAACAATGACATATACGTTACAAAAAATAGAAAAGTGCATTAAAATAACACGTATTTTCTATCCTAAATTTCTGTATGTTATTACTTTATACATCTGTGTTTTCAATCTAAAGTCTTCAAATTGAACTGAAATGCTTCCGAAAACGCGTAAATTTTTTTGTCCAATGGACAGAAGTGTTCCCTTCTGGGTGTGACGAAACTTGCTATCTTCTAGCCATAGTAACGTTATGTTGATTAACGGAGGAATGGTTTAATGTCTGTAAGGGAAACGGAGTGCTTCAAAATCCTACCACCAAGCATCCTGTTTGTGTAACACTAATTCTATATAGATACATCGGGATTCAAACCAACAGCGCGGAAAGCCGATGCTCTAGGCCATTCTCCTAACGCAGCGTCTATAATTGAGAAGTAAATAAATTAACAATTTAAAATATGTAAGTACATTCTGTCAGTTACAGATAACCTTTCCTGTGATTTGAGATTGGTGTCAGTAATACATGTTTAAAAATACAATGGATAGAGAAAGTCTATTTACGCACGTTAAGATTTGGACATGTACAGTTCTAGAAAAAAAAATATGGCCAGCCTAAATTTTCTAATTTTCAGATTCCAGATTCTACGCATTGCACAGTTGCAGAGCTCAAAATCAGGCATCACATTGGCAGTTATTGAAATTCATTTTACTTCAATTGTTGTCGTAACCCGAAAACCATTTGAAAAGATGCAATGAAAATTGATCTATTCTTAATAGTAGACGAAACGAAATTAACCTGTATAGTCTAATTAACTAATTAAGAAATTCTTCCTCAATAGTATCTCATAGTCTGAGAGCTAGCACGCTAGCACAAAGCTATCGCAATACTTGCGATGAATTGTCATAATCGAGGTTGTCTTACTGCATCTTTTTTATTTAATGATTCTTAGGTAGGCCTATTAATTTCATCTTATGTTCCGATTAATGTAGTACTTTTTGTTGAAAACCGTTGTTAAATCGTTGTGGTGTGAATCGTATTCTACAACAAATTCCACAATTTGGGACATCTGGCCGAAATCTACTGCTGACCATTAGGATCCAGAATACAAAGCAGAGGTTAAATGAAAAATACAATGTGATTGCGGAGAGAATACGGAACAATGATAAATTTAAAAATAAAGTACAATTTGATTTCGGAGAAATATGAGATGAAAATACATTGAAGAGTAATGAAATGAAGTGAAAAAAAAATTACGTAGTATTATACAAGCTTCAAGAGTGTAGCCATTTTTTTGTTTCTGGGACTGTACATATGTAAGTTATAATTAGTTACGCTGTCGGTAGAGTTTTTAAGCCTTCATAAAGATAAGATAAGCCGACAGAATCCCTTTATGGCTAGGGTTTCTTGCATACGCAGGACTAGCTTTCTTTATTAGCTAACTACTGCTGACAAGGGTTAGGTCTATGCACATTTATCTAAGTCTGTCATCCTCTCAGTATTGTTCCTAGTCCCTAGTGCAACTTATTTCAAACTGGCCACCCTCCTTCCAGTTCTGCAATTTGCTACGCTGGTTCTTCTTGAAGATGTCTTTCAAACGTGAGCGTTGTCTGCCGTTCTTCCTCTTTCCCATTCTTCGGTCCCACGTCGTTATTGCCAGTGCCCACGTCGTCCCACTTTTTAAGTTTGCACTCGTGGCCATCTCATTTCCACTTTTGTCGGTATGCTGTCGTCATTTTTATAAAGTTTAACTCAATTTTTTCCCAAAAGCGCATCAATTTTCTTAATATGTTCCTTAAATGATATTATATTATAATATATTTTTAACTAGCCTATTTTATGAAAGAAAATAATTTTGGCTAACTTATTGGTGGAAATACCCCACTGTGCGTCCGGACGTCGGAAACTGCACACCAAAATTTTCTACCTGTATTTCGGTCATATAGGAACTCCACACCAATATTTTCTACCTGGATTACGGCAATATGGAAATTGCACACCAAAATGTTTTCTACCTGCTTTGCAGATACGCCTACTATACATAGTTTTAATTTATCAAACTGTTTAATTTTGTTCTATATGTAGCGTTTGTTTATATCTGAAAGTGAACGTGGAGATTTAGTGCTGGTATATGAGGACTGTGTCCCGCGCCGTGGCATCGTGGTCTAAGGTATCCTGCCTAGGACTCGTGCGCTGGTTCGAGTCCTCGTGAGGGAAGAAATTTTCTCATGAAATTTCGGCCAGTATATGGGACCG
Source organism: Periplaneta americana (assembly GCF_040183065.1). Lineage (NCBI taxonomy): Eukaryota > Metazoa > Arthropoda > Insecta > Blattodea > Blattidae > Periplaneta > Periplaneta americana. Next base: position 23,079,674 of record NC_091128.1, on the reverse strand, counting down.
GTGACCATCCAGCATCGTGATGCACTTGGGGAGCTACGATAGGTAGCGAAAATCAGGTTTCGCAAACCAGCTATAACGGCTGGGGGATCATCGTGCTAACCACACGATACCTCTGGTTGGATTATCGTCCACCTCTGCTTTGGCATGTGGACGTGAGGCCAACAGCCGGCTGATCGGTTTTGACTTTCATGGGCTGTAGCGCCACGGATTTACTTTTTATATGACGACTGTAAATTTTATAAAGCCAAGGAATTGAAAAATTATGAAGTGATGTAGAGATGTGGAGGTGTTGTGTTAGAAAATGCAATGCAAAAATTTATAGCTTGCTGAACAATATGAAAATTATTAGAGAACGCTGTGAGCGTAACATGTGGTGGACATTAGCAAATTAAGTACCGGTAGCCAAATAATTAATGCAGCTACGAAAAGAAGTCATCGATGATGTCAAACTGAGACATATTAAATTGCAAAGCAATGACGGAAGGAAGTAAGCGAAGTTTCAATGCAAAAGAAATATATTTTGTAAATTGTGCAGTTTCTGAGTAAGATTAGTAAAACCCTCATGGATCAGTGTGCGGTATCCGGGTAGAATTAGTGGGTCCCTCGAAAAGCGGTATGCAGTTTTCAGATCAAAGTGTGCAGTTTCCGGATCAAAGTGTGCAGTTTCCGCCTAACCTGTGCGTCACCACGTCAGTCATGCCCACCCTCTTCCTTATATCGGTGCTAAGAGTTCTGCCGTCGGCCTCGGTAGCGTAGTTGGTATAGCGCTAGCCTTCTACGCTCGAGGTTGGGGTTCGATCCCGGTCCAGGTCGATGGCATTAAATGCTACAGGCGCATGTCAGTAGATTTATTGGCACGTTAAAAAAATCCTGCAGGACAAAGTTCCGGCACATTGGCGACGCTCACATAACCTCTGCAGTTGCAAGAGTCGTTAAATAAACCATAATTTACAAGTATTCTGCTCTCATGGTGACGTTTGTAATAATGCGTTCCAATTTTCTTTTACATCTTTGAATCATTTTCTCCTCCTTTTCTGTTCGTGACCATGTTTAGCAACCATATAGAAGGACAGGATCACACACTTCTCTAGTAACTTCTTTCTTTCTTTCTTTCTTTCTTTCTTTGTTTTTTATTGGGTTTATTTGTGAGTCACAATGTACTTTAAACTCCAAGATGTCTTTTAACCCAGGGCTAGCCTTCTTTTGATTTCCTGTGTGCATATGTTGTAAAAAAAGTTAGATACATTGTATTAATAATAAGGTGTCAATGACGAACATTAACTTCATCTTACGTATGTTGTTGTGTCAGTTTAAATAAAATAGTTTTGGTGTATCTGTTTTTGTTCAATAATGGATTTCATTATACATTTATTCTATGATTTTTATTATTTCAAAGTCAGAGTATGTATTGTTAATACTGTTCGAAGTGTTTAGATCACGGTACCGGTAGTACTGATGGAAGACCTCAAATGAAGTCTTGGATACAATATATCTGACGTCTTTTCGTTTTAAATTAGATAAAGTACATTTTACCTCATTGGCAACAATACGTTACTTGGCTGTTCCAAGTTTCGAAGCTATGACACATCAACGTTTCTTGCAATGTCGTTTAATATGAAATTATTCTAGGTAGGTCCGAATCCTTCTTGAATCGGGAAACTATTACTTTCCTCAATTTGAATTAATTTATTGCCGTTTGTATCGACCCCATGCTGTTATAACTTATTTTTCAACAAACGATTCACTCTTCAAAATCTTTCTCGATCTAATTCTCTAACGAACCAAAGTTTCCCTTGGAATGACACGAATTAACTGCAACCCAGTCCTGAAGATGTTTGATAGGACCAAGTAAATGCGTCTTCTTTCTATCATTTATTTAGATTGTAACATGACTGTATCACATTGAATTATTATGTTATTAAACATATTTTGTGAACTACAAATATTCTAATCATGGTGGGTTTTGCAAACAGACATGTACATTATGATAGAATGTTACTATTTTCATATTGTCCCATATAAATGTCTGAATATATAGTTATATACATTACTTCTGATTTAATTTTTTTTTATGAAACAAACAAGTCAAGAAAGTCTGAACTTCATGTGTCTCCCTTGTTGCCAATTCTTCACGCTAACAAAAAATATAGGCCTACATTTATCCATTGCTGAAATCGCACGTACTGGTGTATGCACACACATATACACAGATACAATACAAATAGATTCACTAACGACAGATTTACGTTTCAACGAGTGTGTTACGAGTAGAAATGTTATATAAAGTGCAGTAGCTACAGTATTTCAGAAGTCAGACATTTATAGCAGTATATATCGAAATGCTTATATATGTATGTATGAGGCGTGGACATTCAAAAAGCAGCTTTGTAAGTTTGATTTTTAGAAAAAAATTGCAAAAAAAAACCGCTGTAAGGAAAATGAAAAATGTCCATACTAACACTATAGAACTGCCGAAATTACTGTATTTTGACCCGGAAATAATACGTTCAATAAGAAGCTTACATAAAAACATATATTGAAGTAATTTCTGTTTTTATTTTGAATAAGAAACCATTATTATATTCCATTAATTCACTCCATTTCTATTTGTAAGCTTGCAAAAGACATTTCACAGAGTGGATTGGAATAAACTTAAAGAAAATCCTGAAGAAAATTGTTGTGGATTGGAAAGAGAGGAAGCTAATAAGTAATTTTTATATGAAAAGCGTCCAAATCAAGATAGAAAAAGGAACATCAGAGGGAAGTGAAACAGGCAGAAGGGCAAGATAGGGAACTTTGGTAGTCGGAAGAAAAATACAGAAAGTAAAAGTGCGAATTCGAAATGAGGCAGTAGACTAAGTGGACAAGTATAACTAGTGTACTATACGTAGAAACATAAACTGCTATCAAGAAGTCAAAAAAGGAGGATAACAATGGCAAAGGAAACTCTTAGTAGGAAGAGGAGAATATTCGGTATACCTTTGGAAAACAACTAAGAAGGAGACTAGTGAAGTGCTTTGAATAGAGTGTGACATTTATTGGGCAGAAACACGGGTATTACAACGAAGTTAAAGAAACGACTAGAACCACTTGAAATTTCGTTATGGAGAAGATAGAAAAGTGTGAAATGGAGAGGCAAAGAAAGAAATGAAGATAGGAAAAAATAATGCTGAAACTGTTCAGAAAGAGAAAAATAAATTCGTTGGACCGCTGACTAAGAAGAAACTGTATACTGAAGAATGCACTAGAAGAAATGGTGAAAGGAAAAAAAATCGAGGCAGAAGAAGGTATATCAGATCATAGACAACACTAAGATATATGAATGATAGAATGAGGAGACTAAGAGGAGGGCGAAAAAGAGGGAAAACTAGAGAACGCTGGGATACATTGAAGGACTTGCCAATGGGCAGAAAACTACGAATGAATGAATGAATGAATGAATGAATGAATGAATGAATGAATGAATGAATGAATGAATGAATGAATGAATGAATGAATGAATGAATGAATGAATGAATGAATGAAGTCTGATTGTTACTTCTTTCAATTTATTGAATTTCAATAAATTCTTAACAGCGATTCGTTTAACAGTAACACGCATTTATTTCCTTTCAGACCAGCAAGGTGAGTCAACTGCCTTACCACTCGTCTGACGATCAGAATCCTCATTCGCTTCTCGTGTACATGCATCTAGCGTTGAGCGTGCAAGCTTCATGGCTGAGAGTTGTTTCTTTCCATTGAAGAAGATAAACGCCATGGAACAAGAGAGATTTATTTTGGGCATTATCAATGAATTCAATGGAAAAATACTTGATCGTGGACATTCTTATTCTAGCTAGGAATTTTACTAATAGCTAAGAACCTACAATGGAGTTCTATTTTCAACTAGCACAAGTGTTTTGAACGGACAACCGTATAAGTACAGTATTATTCTTTATTTTATTTATTTATACGAATGTAACGACAGCTGATCATGTATGCAGTTTTGTTTTATTCGAAATTTCTTTCCAAAAGGGAATCCCCTTCTTTATATGTATTTCGTTACGTTCGTCGTTCTGTTCAACATATACGTTGCTACATAAACGTGATGTTTAAATGTAATATTCAGACTATTGCGTGCTTTTCCAAAAATATCAGAGATGTCGTAAAAACAGTAAATGACCCTTAAATTTTGTAAGAGGAGATATATTTTGAAAATATGCTAATTTTTATTTTAAAAGGAAGAAGATGAGGTGTAGAAAGTGTGAGGTTACTAACTTAAAAATGGTAGAAAATAGAAATTTCTCCAGCACCAGGCTTTACAGTTTGTTGTGTGCGAACAATGTTGTGTATTACCGATCGCAAGTAGTGTAATCAGAGTATACGAGTGGCTCGGCCGAGAGTCGTGTCGCCGGGTTCAAGTTACTCAGCATCCACTCACCTAGTAGGTGATAAATAATGGAATATTTGTGCATAGATATTGTAAACAAAATCCGTTCACTGCGGTTGTTTACTTGGTTATTTAACAACATTGCATCAACTACAGGGTTATTTAGCGTCGATAGAACTAGTGATAGCAAAACTGTATTGGTGAGATGAGGCTGAGGATTCGTCATAAATTACCTGACATTCGCCTTACGGTTAGAGACAACCTCGGAAAAACCCAACCAGATAATTAGCCCAAGCGCTGGTGGGTTAAACAAGATAAGCTACACACATAAATTTCACTTATCATAAACAGCAAAATTATTGAGAAGTGATCAAACGTGAGTTGAGGAAGTGTAAAATATATGTACCAAATATTTTGCCATTTACATGTGAAAGTTGCGTAACTTTATGCATATGTATGTACTTTCAACTTCATTGGCTGTGAGGCGCCAAGCTTCAAACGTCTACCCAAAAGATGAATGACAATTGTGGAAATGATGGCAAACTGCTAGCATTACATATGGCAAAGGAAACGGAAATACCACAAAATTGTCCTTGTACATCATAACACCTGTTGAGCTTGTGGGAGTTTGAACTCGGGACTATAGCCTGTGAATTCGATAATGTTACACCGAAATTTGAAATACAATTAAGTTTTATATAAATCATGTTTCAAAGAGTGCTTATTATATTTGTTTCAATCTGTTATTGATAAAATATGTCCTGATATGATTTACTACATCAAGCAATATTCTTGAATAGTATGGTAGCTAATATATCAAGTAGCCTACTCTGGCGATGAAGGCTCGAAACGAATGGAAAAAAATTACAATATAAATAGACGAGAAGGTAGAGAATGTGAGAATAAAGGAGATGAAAATCTAGATAGTGAGGAAGTCTTTCCGAGACTCCATTTCTCATCATGTTAGTTATATTCACCTGAGAGTTAAATTTGAGTATAAAAAGAAGTCCTACTGACAAAACTACCATAGTCTGAAACAAAAGGAAAATGGCTCCCCACACAGTTTTAAACATAACACAGTTCTCTTCTCCTTATCCGTTCATTTTCCTCTCTACAATTCTACAGTTTTCTTTTAGATTCTGTAAAACACTGAGTAAACCTTAAACTAAAGTGAATGTTTGAGCTTTACAAACAATACACTGCAACAAACATAATCATTATAACCGAAAAGTCTAAATAGCTCCAATAGCTTCAAAATAAATCTTATCTGTTCAGTCTCTCACTACAGAAAAGGTTTGCAAGGTTACCAATAGACAAGTTTTTACACAGTTATATATACAGTATTTTGCACTCCTTTGCCGAAAAGTGATTTATGGAATGCTACATATCTCCCTAAACATGTATGTACACACTTCCTTTTAAGTTATTTAACAGATTCATACCGTCTGTTTACACCTTTTTCTCAAGCTATTCAACGGATTTGGTTCCTGTTCGATATGTATTAGTTAATTGTATACTTATTAAAATATCATATTTCCAAAAAAACGGATATTAATTAAAAATAATACAATTTAAAACCCTATCCAAATTCAATACAACAGTTTGCTTTTATTTCGTTCTTATGTAACAGAAAAGACGAAAGATTTTTAAACAACATTTATTCGATAATATGTGATGAAATGTATGTGTTTGTTTGTACCAATAAAATTGACAACATAATAATAAATAAAATAAATTAATAATTCATGTGTTGATTCTTTAATTATTCACTTTGATAAACCGGGCTTGCATTTGAAAAAGAGGTTTCGCGAATAAGTGCTCAAACGACTCAGCAGTTAGTTATTCAATCAAGGATAAGTTTCACTGAACTAACTTAATAAAACTTACAACTCACAACGTAAATAAACTTCGAATACTGTGGTTATTAACAGACAGCGTATTTTCGGTCCCGATACTGAAAGTTAGGTGCACGTCAGTTGCAGAGAGGTCATTTAACTCATTGCTACGCTCCCTCCGTATGCAAAGAGACTTGACGTATTGCCACTGTGTAGGGACCGAAAATCCGCTGTCTGGTTATTAAAAACAGTTCTTTTAATGAAGTAAATCCTTTATTCGTTATTTTCTTAGACTGCAGCAAGAATGTTGTAAATTTGGTGACAGGAATGTATATTAATAAAAATGTGGCATTAGTAGATTATGCAAATCAGTAAAAGGTGAAGTTAAAACATTAATATTTTAGTGATAAATTTGTCATTAATATGGCATAGTTTGTTATAGCGTATAAACTAGAGATGAACAACGATCGAGAAAGCGAGACTAACAGCGCCCGCAAAGCCGAAAACCCGCACGACAATGTTGTATTAAGTCGTATCCTTGACGTAAAGACTACCGAGCCTTCCGAGACTCGATATTGATCATCTCCCGAAATCCCGAAACAGCCTTGAATCGCGACAGTTGTTTATACCTGACTGAACTTTTACCTACTTTGTCAACTGTTATATATGTATAAACAATCAAGTAGCCTATTTGAAACATCTCTACCTTTCAGTGTGTAATAATCCGTTCCCCAGTCTTTATTTAATTACTAGGCTCTTATTAGAAGGCTAGGAATTTTCTTTTTCTTTTAATATGTTTAAGATCAAGTGTGCAATCTCAAATATATTAATGTCATGTTTTATGTTTCTTAGAAATGCAAATTTATTTGAGAATTGTTTTTTTTTCTCTCTCTTTCAGAATATTTTGATAATTAAGACATTGTTCTGTTTTGTCTTTTTGTTTAACTTAAACATTTATTTCACTTATTTCAATTATGTATGTTATTCAATGTTACGAAATCTTTCCATGCCGACCAAATGCTATTTGGAGAATGACGAGCGAGACTCGAAGCCTAGCGAGAATGACGAGCCGAGGCTCGAAAGAGAAATGCAGCGAACACAGCAAGCGAGAGCGGGAATTAGTTTTGTTCATCTCCAGTATAAACGTATATAAACAACTTAAAGTAGATAAGATTAGGCCCCAATATTGCTTCTGACTTACTCGTTTTATCTTTAAGGATTGCTCTTGTATTACGTATTGATGAAACTTTGGAAAGAAGCTTTCCTTTAATACAGCTTCCAGAAAAGATTGCTGCATTTTGCGTTCCCCTTATCAGTGCCCGAGAGGAATATTTTTCTCTTGCTTAATAAAAAGAGAGCAGAAATGAAGACACACTCTAACTACTCTGGCTGTATTTCAATGTGTTTCCCTACCATATCGTAGCCGAACTGACAGCATAAGATATGCTTTAACATTCGAAGTGAATGGAAGAGGATTTCCCATGCTGAGATCTGTAAATGGTCTTCAGCAATATTGGAATCAAGCCCTCTTTCTTCAGGGACATTAGGATGTTTTAGTTACATTTACGACGGTCTGCATTATACTAAAACATTTTCTTTGCTCCTGACTTCGTTAAAGAAGCTATAAATCCTTTCATCCAAGATTAGTTCCTATCTGGGGGGATCATAATTTACATCAGAGCATTGCTTAACCTCGTTATCCTAAATAGATGTTATTTATAGATACCGTACGTCAATATATATCAAAGATAAGCATCTCCAGCATAAATTACTATTTACATTTCTCTAAAACACTACCATATTCGCCTATACATTATATTTTATTATTTTAATGTGTACGGATTAATAAACTATTAATATTTTACTCGTAATATGTAGGTATATTATGTTTAGAAAACATATTAATTTCAAACATAACGTACAGCTAACATTTGTTATAGCATATTGCGATACTAGGTTAGTAAGTTATCTATAATAGAGATGGAGTAATGTTGAAAAAACGAGGCGCTTATGCCGAGTTTTTTTTTAATTCCCCAGACTCTGTGATGCACTTAACACCCGTGTATTGCATATTATTATATCCACAATCATATTATATATATTTTTTATATATTATATTGTATTTTAGTTATGGAGCCTATTAATTTTGAACTGAACGTTAGTCATTTTGTTAAAGACAATGTGTAATTTTCTAGATGACCGTGTTTTTATATTCTTTTGTTTTATTTGTTGGATAAGACTGTCTTTTATGTGAATGAATTGTTCAAATAAATAAAAAAAACTATTGGAATATAGTAGGAAATTGAATTAAAATTTTTAATTTAAAACATATTATGGATTATAAGAATAACAGTTTAGATGATGAAGTAGATAACGAAATTGAAGACGCGATCAGAAAAGGCATGTTTGCCTCTTAAATCTAGAAAAAGGTATTATATTATATTGTATTTATTTAAATTCCATGGTATTCGTACATTGCTTCATAGCTAGAATGTAGAACATGTGAAACGAAAAAAAAATCTTAATATTACTATAAAAGCCTTAATAATAGTCAAAGTCTAGTTTAAATATATACAGAAGAGTTTTACAATATACATAGTCTAGGTCTACTAGTACAACACGAAGTCTTAGTATCAATATTTAATACAAAACAGAAATATCCATGAAGCTTTCTTGAATGTTATGAATTCACCTACAGTATAGAAGAAATGAGAAATTAGGTACTTCTTTAATTTGGCCCTAAATAATCTTATGTTTTGATTCCAATTTTTATACCCAAAGGGAAGCTATTAAAATTGTTACTGCTATATAACGCACTCCTTTTTGATAGCACAATACATTTGCCAATGGAGTATAAAAGTCATTTTTACACGTATTTATGCTACGAACTGTTGAATTAGTTACAAAGTTTATACGAATACATACGAGGAAGATTATTAGTGGAAAAGTATACTGACAAACCCTGGGCATTATTTGTAGTTTTTTTTTAATAGTCCTACAAGATTTCCTAGATTTGGTACCTACTGTATTAATTAGATGAAAGATGAGTGAAACATATGATGATGAAGAATTTCTGCACGGAAATATCATGGTAAATCGTAATAATATACCTACTATTATTCCAATTACTCTTTTTAGTAGTAGAAATCTACTCGTATTATTAATTTCCACAAAATATTATTCCAAAACTCATTACCGAGTGGAAGTATGCAAAGTATATTGTTTTTAAGGTATTGGTATTTACTATCTCTTCCATAAATCTAATAGCAAAACAAGCTGAATTTAGCTTGGGGGTAATTTCTTTAATATGATTTTTCAATTTAACACATTATCGATATGTGAGGCAATAAATTTAGTTGCTATTGTTTCTATTAGGAACATGTTATTAATTATTGGGTTTCATATTTGCGAGGTTGAATTTTGACACGATTTAAATTGGATTATGCTAGTCCTGTTACTACAATTTAATACTAGTTTATTGGCTGAGAACCAATCATATATTTTGAGAAGAATTGTCTTTATTGAAAATTTGGAATGTGTTGGAGTTATTGGCTGTAATTACCATAGTTATGTCTTCTGAAATAGTATGAGATGATCTACATCTTTTATTACGGGGGGGGGCAACATCATTTATGAACAGTAGAGAAAGTAGGGGACCTAATATTGACCCTTGAGGAATTCCATTATTAATACATTAGTTCCCCATATAGAGATAGATTTCATAGTTGTATCGATTTCGGCTTACTGTTTGCTATCTACGAATATGACACATAACTGAAACCACTAGTGTGCAATGCTTTTTAATTCCATCATAATCCAGCTTTTTAATTCCATCATAATCCAATTTGCCTAGCAGCATTTTATGATTTATACAGTCGTATGGGTTGGTTAAATCACAGCAAATCCCTCCAACTTGTAATTTTTCATTAACTACCTCCAGAATTTTGTTAGTGAAACTAAATGTTGCAATTTCGTGCATTTATTTTTCCTAAATCCAAACTGCTCTGGGACTAAAATGTTGTATCTTTTAGATGATGATATAATCTATTCTACATTACTTTTTCGAAGACTTTGGAGAAGCCTGGCAGAAGTGATATGGGTCTGTAATTTTCTATAGACATTGTTTCCCCGTTTTGAAGATGTGAATAACCAATGAATATTTTAATCTCTCGGGGAATATACCATTGAACATTCAATGGTTACATAAATAACTTAATAGTCGACCTGGTTGGCAAGTTGGTATAGTGCTGGCCTTCTATGCCCGAGGTTGCGGGTTCGATCCCGGGCCAGGTCGATGGCATTTAAGTGTGCTTAAATGTGACAGGCTCATGTCAGTAGATTTACTGGCATGTAAAAGAACTCCTGCGGGACAAAATTCCGGCACATCCGGCGACGCTGATATAACCTCTGCAGTTGCGAGCGTCGTTAAATAAAACATAACATTTTTTTTAACAACTTAATATCCCAGCTAATGTATAATATATGAACTCGCATTTAATATTTTGCTTGAAACTTCAACATACCCTAAGGAGTTTTTGACATTAGATTTTTAATAATTGCAATTATTTTTGTTCCTTTTTTAAATATTTGTTAAATATATTTGTAATTTCATTTAGATCTGACGTTTTTGTATTGTTAGATATAAGGGTATAATTTGTTACTTTACTTTTTAAACGTCCACTTTCCTTCTAAATTATGTTCCAAGTTGTTTTTATTTTATCATCACAGTATCGTATTGTATTATAGTGAAATTCTTTAGCTTTTTGGATCACTTTGTGTAATATTTTTAAAATTTTTAGAGTGTCGTTTTAAGTTTCCATCATCATTATTTATGCTCTGTATACATAATGATCTCTTAGTTTTGCATGAGATTTTAATACCCTGTGTAATACAGCTATTGTTGCATATTTTTGCATTTTCATACTTTACAGGAAAAGTAGATTAAAAATATTTAGAAACGTTTTATAGAACTCGTTGGATTTACTGTTCATATCACTTTGACTACATACTAATTTTCATGTTTATTTTCAAGATTTCTTTCAAAATTATTGTAATTAATGATAGCCTATCTATTTATATTTATGAATCTCACTACAGTTCTTTTCAAGATGTGTTAATATTTACATCTAGAAATTGAGCATCATGATCCGAAATACCATTAATTATTGGGTTTGTTTGAGATAAACCTATTTTTTTTTCTTTTCCGATATGTATGTTTATTGCATTATCCGAATCCCCTTATATTCTGGTCGGAAAATTTACATGTAAATTAAATTTAAAAAATGCTAGCAATGGATTTAGTTGATCTTTCCTATTGCTTACTTTTAGATAATCGACATTGATATTTCCACAAATAATGGATTCACGTTTCAGTTTCTGTAATTATTCCAGTGTATTTTCAAATAAATGTAAAACATTTTCGTAGTCTCCAGATGGTGCTGTATATAGACATATTATAATGAAATTATGTTTAATTTTCTAATTCAAGAGCACAAATTTCTAAATCGCTCTGTTTGAAAAAATATGAAATATGAATATTTTTAAAATTAAGATCAGATCTGAGAAATACACTCACGCCTCCATCCTGATGTGTTTGTCTGCAGTAACTAGCACCTAATGTATATCTTTACAGTGAGTGAGACAATATTTCCTTTTGTTTGAAATGGTGTTCGGTAATACATTCGGATTTAATCTAAGGATACAAGGAGCAGAGTAATGCACGGTAACCCACAGCTCAGCACTGTCATTCCGTAGCGTCAGCAGCCCAGTCCACCAAAGACAAACAGAGCTTGATGTGGCCGCTTCCCCTAGTCCGTCGCACTGGACTTTGAAGCCCACCGTAGCCCACCGCACTCCTCAGAACTGCACTGACATCAACTTACCAGTTGGTTGCATTCTACTGCTTTTCCGCTTGCGAGCATTAGTTTTGCTTTCGCTTCGCATGTGGCATGAGTACAGTTCCCCGCATATCGGACAACATAATAAATTAAATTATTTTCCATTGTTGTCGAACGCATATTTAGAAAATGTCCCTATGGTACTATTTAATGTCCATCAGATTCTGTTGTTTCAAAATTCTCTAGCAGCAATTTTCTCCTTCACTACTTTTTCTCTAGAGAGAGACTATATTTTAGAATGTGTGATTCCACGGTCGACGTCTGTGATGAAGGTTTTCCGGGCTGAGATGCCGTGGTCTACCATTCTATCAGTGTAAAAATAGACCGCGGTATCTCACTCCGGAAAACTTAATCACAGAGACTGTTATTTTCTTTGCGATTCACCATTATTTGGACTCACCTTGAAAAACAGATATCAAGAACTGAAACAAAAACGTTTGAAACAGTAGCTGATCGTTGATCGAAACGCACATGCAAGTAACTGATAGAAGAGGAGACTTGAACTCGATGCCTTGATACAAGCCCACAGCACAAAACCTCTAGCAAGCAGCCCGTCAGGCCAGTGCGATGACGTCACGAGCTTGTTACCTGCGAGACTGTGAAGCCCAGTGCGGTGCAGTGCGGAAGCAGCCCATGGGCTGGGCCATTGTGCAAGTCTCTGGCAAGGTATTCATTAGTCTTATTTCTTACACTTTTTATATTCTGATGGAATACAGTGAATGTTGTTTGCGTTACGATTTGTTGATTCAGTTTATTATTGTTGTATGAGAAGGCATACAGTTCTTTTACAAAGTGGCTAAATGATAAAAAGTAAATATTAATGAGAAAACATTGGTTGCTTATTTTTAAAAAGAAGTATCTGTATCTCAAGTTTGTAGAGAATTTACTTATAACCTGTGTTGTAAGTAATTTTATGCTCGACCATGCCGAAATGTAGTGATTATACACCTGGTAGCAGACCTTTAATGCATGTCATTAAAGTACACCTACTCATTAAAGGTCAGGTCTTTCAGCCAATGACGACTCAGGTTACAACTGTTCATCCAGTGACAGGTCAGCTTTCTACCGTTATAAAACCGCAGTATCGATTATTCTCGGATATGCACTCGAAAGAGAATTAGCGAAAAGTCACGGAGGCTGGAAATCCAATACTGTCGCAGAAGGTTATGTTCTGTTACTATAATAATTAGTGTTAATTGTAAATAGTATTTAAATAAATTCAATTTGTCATCTCGTTTTTCAATGTCTAATTTTATTTCAATGTTATCTCTGTAGGTTCTTATGGCCTAGCAAGGTCAATGTGGACATCTGTTCCTGGGAAAAAATCAATACTTTCGCGTCTGCGCACATCTCACAACATACGGGACATGGCTCCAGGTCAGATACAATAAAATTAATAATAACAAGTTAGAAATATAGTCGAGCATAAAAAGTCGTATGAAACTCGCCTATAATGATAATTAAGAAGCTCGTATGAAAATTATGAAACGAGCGCAAGCGAGTTTCATAAATATCCATACTCACTTCTTAATTACCTTCATTATAGGCTCGTTGCATAATGTACTATACTTAGTGCACTATTATTTCCAGCGTTTCCCTAACAATTGAACGTGTTGTATTTTCAAGTTACATGACATGCAACGATGGTAAGTACGTATGCAAAAAGACAATGATTGTGCAAATTAGTATATTACGATACAAAGGTGGAAAGTGCTTTTTACAAAATCGAGGAAGAGTTTGAAAAGTGAGCAGAGCGAGCTTTTCAATTTCCGTAATTTTTAAATGCACTACTTAAAAAATGTGTATTGTACAGTATTGTTTTGCACGATTATTTTGAAAATAATATTTTTAAAAATTTTATTTTATATATTACGTACATTACACTATGAACAAATAACTGATAAGCAATCTGGCCAACGTAAAAACTTCACCATCAATTTCAATGTCAAGGAATAACGTTGTAGGTGCGGCCATATTGCTACTGAAATAAATTAATATTAACTGAAAATTATATACGAAGAACGATCTTTGATAGAATATGCCTGGTCGGATGCATGTATTTCCTCTATATGGCATAAAAAATAGTTGTGTTTAAAATTAAACATAATCGGCAGCAAACATGAAAACATTCATAACACCTAATTTAACATTCTTTTACTATGCAGTTCTCTTTTTAAGATATTGGTAAAATGGAAGGTTGTGGTTTAATTAGACCAAGGTTCGAACCTGGGGTTAATTTATTATCCTTTTTTTTATCTGTTTGATAATTTATTTACATTATTTCAGATACGTTAGGCCTATTACATTTTAACCGGAAATAAGGAGGATTTTCCTACATAAATTGCACTAGTCCAGCTACTTAGTAGTATACGTATGTTTTATTATTATTATTATTATTATTATTATTATTATTATTATTATTATTATTATTATTATTATATAATTTTTGTGTATTGTATAAATTTATTCTGTACTGTATAATTGTATTGTGTATTGTTTATATTGTGTATACCACTGCCACCGGATGCTTGCCCACTTGCAGTGTAAATAAATACATTATTATTATTATATTATTATTCTGCCGTAACATGTTTTTATATCTTTATGTATAGTACCTACGTATGCTAGACTATAAACAGCTCACGGATTCTCAGCGAGAAGTTTTTCATAGGTGGCGGTAGATGGAAGGAGTAGTTTTAATTACAACTCTAAAGCATTTATTTGTAATATTTCAACATACTTATCTAGGTTGGAAACTCTGAATTTAGTAAAATCTATTTTTAATAGTGGCGGCGGTTTGCTGTAACGACGAAAAAACACACTATCGTGCAAACAAGTATTTAATAAGAAATTACATTGGGAACACCCGTAGATAGTTTAAGAAATACATTGCAATAGTATATTACTTACCTAGAAATGTAAGACTTATCTATTCGACAATGGGAAAAAGGTCTCCAAGCATTCGATTACAGTTTGCGGTTAGTGAATAACTTTTTTCAATACTTGAAACAATATAAAAAGCAATTATGAATCAAAATTCCATTTCTAAATGTTGCAATATATTTATTAGTTCAAGTAACACGTGACTGTTACTTGTTTATGTAACGAAATTTAATTTTTGAATGTTTAATAGTTATGAAGCAGTAAAATGTGACTAAAATATTATAAAATTGAGTGAGATTGGTACTGAAGATGCTCCGGGTCTAGCATGTGCATCACTTGAACCTAAAAATCAAAGAAAACGCAAGAAGTAGCTTTCAATGTTTTTCGAAAGTGATGTTTAGATAAAAATGTTAATATTAATACCAGTGAGACTGTGTTATTGGCATATTTTTATTAGAAATCTAAAAAAATATATATGTCCAGCAAGCTTATGGTGCGATTATTCAATGTTACGATCAACTATCTCTTTAAATTGAATCGGTTCTTAATGTTAACAACATGTCAAATTGCACATTACAATCAACAACTAATCAGTGCATTTGTAGATTTTGTGAAGATCCATTAATTCAAGACTTGGTTGTTAGGTTACTATTCTGTTGGATGCTACGTCATTTCCAAATCGTACTGTAAGTATTTCAGACTGTCAAACAAGTACTGTAAATAGGTATTTCAGATATGTTCAAGAATTTATAACATAGCAATTAGGAATGAATTGTAAATTTTATATTTACTGCCAAATATGTTAAAAATAATTAACTTACATATCAAATATTGCAAAATTTATTTTACTACATTTCATTTATAGAATTGTACATTGTACATTATGAAGATAGAAATTAAAAACAAATAATGTAATTTACATTTCTCTATGACATTATAAGCAATAGTTCAGACATTAAATATAGTTTAGAACGATTTCGGTACGAATGTCATAGCTTTCTTACTTACAAATGGCTTTCAAGAAACCCATAGGTTCATTGCCGGCCTCACATAAGCCCGCCATCTGTCCCTATCCTGTACAAGATTAATCCAGTCTCCATAATCATATCCCACAGTCCTCGTTTTCATATTATCCTCCCATCTACGTCTCGGCCTCCCCAAAGGTCTTTTTCCCTCCGGTCTCCCAATTAAGACTCTATATGCATTTCTGGATTCGCCCATATGTGCTACATGCCCTGCTCATCTCAAACGTCTAGATTTAATGTTCCTAATTATGTCAAGTGAAGAAAACAATGCGTGCAATTCTGTGTTGTGTAACTTTCTCCGTTCCCCTATAACTTCATCCCTTTTAGCCCCAAATATTTTCCTATGAACCTTATTCTCAAACACCCTTAATCTCTGTTCCTCTCTCAGAGTGAGAGTCCAAATTTCACAACCATACAGAACAACCGGTAATATAACTGTTCTATAAATTCTAACTTTCAGATTTTGGACAGTAGAGTATATATTAAAATCTTCTCAACCGAATAATAACAGGCATTCCCCATATTTGTTCTGCGTTTCATGTCCTCTCGAGTGTCATTTATATTTGTTACTCTTGCTCCAAGATAATTGAATTTTTCTACCTCTTCGAAGGATAAATTTCCAATTTTTGTATTTTCATTTCGTCACGAGACATAATCATATACTTTGTCTTTTCGGGATTTACTTAAAAACCTATCTCTTTACTTGCTTCAAGTAAAATTCCGTGTTTTCCCTAATCATTTGTGGATTTTCTCCTAACTTATTCACGCCATCCGCATAGACAAGCAGCTGATGTAATCCGTTCAATTCCAAATCCTGCCTGTTATCCTCAACTTTCCTAATAACATATTCTAGAGCGAAGTTAAAAAGTAAAGGTGATAATGCATCTCCTTGCTTTAGCCAGCAGTGAATTGGAAAAGCATCAGACAGAAACTGGCATATACGGACTCTGCTGTAAGTTTCACTGAGACACATCTTAATTAATCGAAGCAGTTTCTTGGGAATACCAAATTCAATAAGAATATTATATAAAACTTCTCTCTTAACCGAGTCATATGCCTTTTTGAAATCTATGAATAACTGATGCACTGCACCCTTATACTCCCATTTTTTCTCCATTATCTGTCGAATTAAAATATCTGATCATTAGTTTATCTATTAAACCTAAAACCACACTGATGAGCCCCAATAATTTCATCTAACTACGGAGTTAATCTTCTCAAAAGAATATTGGACAAAATTTTGTACGTCAACAAAAGTGATATCCCTCGAAAGTTATCACAGTTAGTCTTGTCCCACTTCTTACAAATAGGTACGATTATGTCATAGCTTCCTTTCGAAAATATTCACACGTTTATTCAACAATTTTTTAACGTTTACCTATTACCCCGCTAGGTTGCCAGGTTGCTTTTTTTTAACTTGGAGTCTTTTAGTCCTACATCTAGAGATTTATTTTTATAATACCATGAAGTTTACGTGATCGGATGTAAGAAATAATTCAATCATATATTTTGAAAGGAGGTTAAGTCATTAAATGAAAAGTTTTCAGGAAGTTGAAAAAAACTGTTTAGGGCTAACAATTAAGAAGTAAATGTAGTGAGAAATATTGTCGTCACGTTGATAAGTACATCTATAATATTATTTTTCATAACTTACATTTTAAACAGCATAAATGTATAATTTTTAAAATTCGACTTAGATATCTTTCAAAATAAACAGTACTTGTTTTACCAGAACCATTTAAAAAATAATACCTTAACATGACAAAATAAAATCTACCAGCTGCAATGAATCTCCGACAAAATACCAACAAACTTTCTGTTTAACAAGATTAATATCGTCGTTGTACCTGCAATAACTCCTATGTGTAAAATATAAAATTGTTCAGTGGGAAGAAAAAATATCCTATGATAGCCGTATATAGGACACTGTGAATTCTTACATTTTCGAAATAAAGACATTATAATTACATAGAAGAGATTTTATTATTTGCTGTATCACTATTTAAGTTATTTAATAGAGCAATATTCTGAAAATCAATAAATATGTCACATAGGAGTTATTGCAGGAACAACGACAATAGGCCTATGCTTAATTTATGAGTACATCAGAGTCTTCCGACGTTGTACAAGTTTTCCACTGAATGTCGACTATAGAATGTATGATGACTCCATTCAGATACAGATACAGGTACAGAAATAGAAATAAAATTTGGAGCTCTCTTATTCTTTATTTCGCTTACAACACACTCCGCATTTGCAGTAAACAAGAGCCCCTGCATACATGCTACTTGTGGACACTCTTGCGAAATTGTTGCCTACATACAAGTGGACTTCCATTAATTCCCGCTCCAAATTTTAATTCCGTTTCTGCATATCAAAATAAGATGTTCAGGATTTAAAATATAGGTGATAATTCAAAATCCTCAAAGAATGTTTGAGGATGCCTATGATAATTTTTCACACAGTTTGGTTGAATACCAAAAGTTTTTAATATGCTCTATGTCAATTTGAATATACTACCCCTACTACCAGTGCTGTCATGGAGGTCATACGGGAGCATACGGCGTATGACCACCTGCTTTTTATTCAGGGGCCGTATAGACAAGAGAAAAATCGAACCTATACGTTTTTTTTACAAATTGTATTGTATTATATTTAGTTCAGCGAAATACTTCTTCCGTTGAAACATTGTAGTTGGTTGGTATTGTCCATCGAATATCGAATATCGATTTAAACTTCGACATTGGCAACGTTACCAAGCTAGTTCGCGTTTGTTCGTGAATGTTTTCACTTCCGCTTCCCAGTGAGTGTAGCCAATTTAGCAACTTTATCGCAAATCTGGCGACTTTTGACAGATTTTAGCAAGAAATGTTTAGTCACGTTTGTGTTTGTTACATGAGATTTAACGAATTTTTCAGCACTATCCAGCGAGAAAAGCGAACATTTCATTATAGAAAATTAGTATTCTAGCGACTTTTTTTTTTTTTTTTTTAATTACGTAAGGCGACTTCCCGTACACTGTTCCCAGTGAACCATTTTCTTTCTGAGGTTCGTCTTTTAAATAGTACCGTGTGTTCCCGTGTGTTCCTTTGTTGTGATTTTAATTTTAATGAATGAACATAAAGTGTGTTTATTAACATGAAACAAAGTTGTGGCGGCGATATCCGCAATTTTTTTAACAAACCAAAAATGAGTAATAACTCTCAGAATTCCCAGAAAAAGAGGTATCTACAACAGCATATACATCGCATGATCAGGTACGTAAGCAACCTACGGATTTTAATTTAATGTAGCCTAATCTGATGATTTCGTCATCAATGCTAGAAAGTTATTGTAAGAATAGTAAAGCATATAACTTTTAAACTAAAATTGGTTTATGATCGAATGTACATGATTATTTACAGCATTTTCAACATTCTGAAAACAGTGCTAATGCTTCACCAGTGCACAGAATAGACCCGACAACAAGTGCAACAGCTGGTTAGCCTATACTATGGACATTAAAACAATGGCAGGAAAAACGGAAATAGTATCCTTGGCTTTCCGTTGAAGGTGGAAAGTTAGGTTGTGAAGTTTGTTATAATATATCATTTCTTAATTTATGCAAAGAAAAGGGAGTTGATGTTTCTAAAGAATGGAGTTTGTTTGATGCTATCTGAAAATGAGGGTTCCGAGATAAAATGTCCACGGTCTTACGTCCAATGATGAAAATGTCAATAGCAGTAATGTCCACACTTTAAGGTCCACTACAAATATGTCCACACTTTAAGATCCACTACAAATATGTCCGCGGTTTTAGGTCCACTACAAATATGTCCACGCTTTAAGGTCCTCTAAAAAATATGTCCACATTTTAAGATTCACTGATTTCATATTCATATCAAAAATACCCAGCAGAATAAGTGTGTATTGAATGAAGCAAGAATGAGCTTGTATTTTACTGTTGCTATTACTGTTGCTAAGCAATGTAATCTGGTATGTGTACTGTAAATTATGGCGCAAGTTATAAATTCACAAAAAGGAAAGAATTTGCTGCTGAGTAATGGCTACGTATCTCATTTCCACTCACGAAGTAGGAATAATATCTAATTATATTGGAGATGTCATAATAGAAGAAGTTGCAATCCACGGTGCACTACAAATACAAATTTGGACATTATACGTGATGGAGTTTCAAAGCACCTACGTGCTCCTAATGAAGCCGAAGTACAAGTGAAACAATTAACAAACAGAATGAAGATGAGAGCTCGAATAGGGTGTCATGAAGGCCCATTACAAATCATCCGAGATGTAAATGGGAAAAACCTAAATGAGGAAATACTCGCGAAACTCCCGAAAAGGAACAGCCTTAGAAGATTGATAAATAAGGAGCAAAATCGACATCGGCAACAAAATTTAAATCGCTTGCAAGATATCACAATGGTACATTCTACACACAATTAGAGGAGATATTTTTAGTGCATGATGATGGTGTAGATGATCCTGAAAGGATAATAATGTTTTACACAAACAGAAAAACTCAATTTCCTTGTGCATCTGACTGTTTACTGACGTCACATTCAAGATAGTGCCACATTAATTGATGCAAGTGTTTTCATTACATGGCACGATACATGAACGGGCAAATCCTTTAATATTTTGCCTAAATAGGAAAACAGGAAGTTCTTATTACCAAACTTACAACATCTTAAAAATGAAGACACAGACTCAAGGACGAGAACTGTCACCAACGTCCATAACGATGGACTTCGAACTTAATAATATGAATGCAGCACAGAGGAATTTTCCAAATACAAATATTAAAGCTTGTTTATGCCACTTCACACAATCACCATACCGAAAAATTCTTGATCTGAAGCTATGTGAATGTTAATGAATCAGAAATGAGGCAGCAAATGCAAGAACGCATGGCATTACCGTTCATACCATTGGAGGATAGTGAAATTACCTACGACGAATTATACAACAATCTCCATAATGACCTTCTGGAATTGGCTGAATATATTGAGACCGTGTACATAAGAGGAAGACAAGCAAGAGATAGGCGTAGAGCTGTTCCACCTTGGTTTCCTCCAGATCAGTGGAATATCTATCAAAAAACCTTGCAAGGGTTACATGGAAGTAACAATAATATAGAAGGATTTCCCTCGAAATTTCAGAGAATTGTTTCTGCACACTATGTATGAATATGGCGATTTGTAGAAAATTTACAAATAGAACACCATGATACTGAGAATGTGATTACCCTGCTTCAAAGGGGACATCAAATGGTTCGGAAACCAGTCAGCAGGACATAATACACACACACACACACACACACACACACACACACATATATATATATATATATATATATATATATATATATATAACAAACCAAAGAAGAGTAGAAAATATTGATTGTGCGAAGATACCAGGAATACAGTATAAGTACAACAATAATATTAAGGTGTACTTATGTTCCATATTACATCTAAAAATCAATGTGCAACCTCAGCCTCAAATCCGAGAAGATTAGGAGAATCTTTCAATTATATATTGCTTAATTTTATTCACACAAATGAAACATAATCTATTCAGTTCCTTAAAATGTTGGAAATTAATAAAAACCTTTCTCTCATAGTATTGGTGGACATTTAATTTCATTGGACATTTATGAATTATGAACATTCAAGAAGAGGACATCAAACTCTGGACATTTTATAACAGTGAACATAATACATACTGAACAATAAGGAAAGTGGACATTTCTGTATTGAACATTTTATCTCTGGATCGAAAATGAGAGTAGGGAAGTTAAATTAGCTTCACTAAGAAATACAATTAAGGATCACTCAGATTCTAAAGCCCATCACATTGCTGAAAAATATTACAAACAAATAAGGGGAAGGTTTTTAGAAGATTATAGAAATATGGACGTCTAAATTAGAAATTTAAATGTTCACATTTTCCTTAGTGCATTTTATGTTGCTAAAAACAATCGGGCTTTCTCATATATTGAAAATGTTATTGAACTGCGAAAAATGAACGGTGTCGACATGGATGTAATTACTGCATTCAAGGAATAAAGCAGCGAACATAATGAACTTAATTTCTGGTATGATGCGCAGGCACATTGTTAATCACATAAGTTGTGGTACAAAATTAACTGTGCTAATTGATGACTCAACGACAATTAGCAAGAAAGCAGCTTCAGTAGCGTACTTGCATGTGTGTATCAGAGATGAGCCAGAATTTGTTTTTTCCTATCTTGTACAATTTGAAGGACAAAATTCTTCAAGTATACTTGATATATTATTGAACTGTTTGAAGTCACGCGGATTTGCAGAAAATTATAAAAAGAAACATTGTATATCTTTTGTTAGTGATGGAGCATGTGTAATATTAATCAAAAAGTAGAAGTATGACAAAGATTAAAAGAGAAGTATCCCGAAGTGTTTTCTTTGGCATTGCTTATGTCACAGATTAGAACTTGGAATATGTGATGTTATTGATAAAATAAAGGCAGTAAATCACTTCAAATTTCTGTTGGATAATGACTACTTATATTTCAGTCAATCTCCAAAGAATCGACAGAAATTAAAGCTTGTGTCAGAAGAAAACAAAACTTCTGAAAAGAGGAAAAATGTTAGATATTCGTTGGGTAGCTAGCAAATGTCGAGCAATCAGAGCTGTTTGGAAATCATATACTGCACTCCATACCTATTTCAATTCTGGATAATCTGATTTAACACAAAATGTCACTTCAAGAGAACTCATGGGAGTTTCAGCAAAGAAGCTATCAAACTCTACCTTTATTTTAAATTTGGCATTAATGTAAGATGTGCTTGAAGAAATGTCATGTCTATCACTACAACTGCAGTGAAGAAGCACAGATATGCAGAAAGGTGAGGTTTTGTGTAGAAGAACTATCCGTATTTTGGAGAGTTTCAAAGTAGATCCAGGGACGTATTACACAGAAGCTAACAATGCCATTAGAGATAGAATCTTTAAAGGAATTTCAGTGATAGAAAGTGGTAGGATGAAGGAAATCAATTTGGAAGATTTCATCAATTAATTGAGTGCTGCACTGAAAAGTGAACTTTGTGGGAGTGGAATATTAAATGACAGTGAAAGTGATACCCAATTGGTATCAGACATGAAAATTCTGTCACCAAGTCTATGGCCTGAAAATCCTTCACTTCGTTTAGGTGAACATGAAATTCGTTGAGTATGTGAAAAATTTGATGTTGAAGCTCAATCAAGTATTATTGGGGATGAGGGAATTTATTGAAAATCCTCATAGACTACCTGAAAACTTGAAAGATTATCAAATTTACTTAAAACCTTTCCAATAGGAACGGTAGAATGTGAGAATGGCTTCAGCGCCATGAATAAGACATGCACTGATCGAAGATTCTCTCTTGTTATTCCTAATATATCATCACTTTGTACATCCGTATAAATAATCCACCTCTACAACTCTGTAATCCAAGCCATACATTAAAGAATGGTTGAAAAGTCACCGTACTGTCACAGATACACGTTGAAGAATTGATCTTGATGCCCCTGTCCTACAAGAAAAAACTATTTGGGACATTAGTTAATTTGTTGTTCAATGGTAATATAGCTGATATTATTTTTATGTATTACTTTGTATTATATATTGTTTTTATTAGAATGCTAGCAAAAATAAATCACTTTGTCAAAGTTACATTTATTCAAATACATCTTGTAGAGCGATGTGATTATTTGATTTGGCGAGTGTGTATGACCAAGAAAAAATTTACCATGACAGCACTGCGTACTACGAAAAAGTAGTCCCATTACTAACCAGTTTTTCAGGAGGTACACCGTAACGGATGTTCAAGTCAAACATGGTTCACGAATACTTTTATTTCCCAAGTCAACGTCCTTTGCCTGGTTGATTGATGTTTCGAAACGAGCTTTAGGAACGAGAACTACAGCTTTACCTTTCTTCGGATGAATGGTTATAACATCAATTCTTCTGATGGATCCTGTTGAATAGGTGCATTGTACTTCTTAGTAGATCTCGTAAAGCATAAGTTATCATTGATCTTATTTGATGATGGCGAGTGTTTCTTAATAGTTCTCCTTTACTTTCCAGACATATTAAGGGAAATGGAATTGGACTTTCGGTGAAATTATTTATTAAATTTCATTTTTTGATGTACTTTTTGGTTTTTCGTCTTCACTATGGTATATCACGTAAGACTATAGGCCTACTCAAATTGTATTCATTTTAATTTTTATATTTTCTGAGAAGAGGTATAAAAAGTTTAATTTTAACGCTCATTCTTAAACAATTTACAGAATTTTGACCGAAAATTATACTTTTTTTTATTTTCCTAGTTTAGTGTTTGATTATTTGCTCTTTAAAATGGCATATTACTTATGATTATACTAAAATTATGTCCATCTTATGTTCTCGTTTTTATGAGGAGGGAGCGTAGTATATGTACATGTCTTCCTTTAACGCTTATTTTCTGTAAGTTTAGTTTTCCATATAAAACGAACATTTTCTCAACTTATATTTAATCTGAAAACTGAAATTTTCAGGAATGTTTTATTCGAATGTTTTAAATTTACTGAAACAATGTTTTTATTTTACATCTTGATTACACAACTTTTAACACTGTATCACTTCGGAATATGTACGGTAAGACTTGCCTGTGTTAAATTTCAACGTACCTCGTTTACATGTTTCGACCTATTTAGGGGTCATCTTCAGAACTGGTCGTTGTTGGTCTTGGCGCCACTTGTTATGTTTCCTGTGAGGGTGTGTTCCTATGGTATAGTGTAGAGTCAAGTTATTTGTTAAAATTAGGTGATGTTAGAGGCAATAATGTCCTGAAAATTGTAGAAAAAATACAGGAATGAGGAAAAAAATATTTCTCAATAAGGAAAAAAAAATGAAAGATAGAAAAGCTATTGTTTCAGCATGAAGTATATTTAAGTGTTCATAAGCTGTAACAAGTAGCTGTCTAGCTTCAGCAGCTTCTAATAATAAAATTCCTTATGTAAGATATATAATTTAACAATATCAAGATTATGTCTCCATTTAAGTTCAAATTCCTATTACATCCTACTCTAAAAGAACATTACAGAAAATGCAAGGCTATTATGTTAACAACTAACAAGAAAACCCGTATTCTATGGAGCCTCAAATATCACGTAATTGATTAACATTAGTTCAGAATAGTATTTGTATTGTAACTGTCAGTAAAATTTAAAAATATTCCTATAAAATATAAATTTAAATTAATATGTTAATATCGTTTATAATTGAAAATACTATATTTCCACATTCCTTATGTTTGGTTTATTTTAAGGGGAGGCAGAGGTGAAATTTTGAACAAAAACTGAAGGAAAAATGAAAATTTGGTTTTTTCCATTTTTATTATCTTTATTTCCATATTCCGATGTTAGTTTTTTTATTTTGTGCCCTTTAAAAGTATGAAATTAAAACCAACATAACTGTATTACTATATAATTCCCATAATAAACTAATACTTATCATTATTTATATACCTTCTCTGAACATATAAATAAAAAGAAATATTAAACATTTCTTACAATATGGTGCATGGAGCATTTTATATCAAACGATATAAAGTTTTATAAAATTATTAATATTTACAGAACTATTGTACTTAGAAAGTTGAAACTTGGTATGTCCATTACTAAAAACATACTTAGTATCCATGATCAATTTCAAACAAATCGGATACATTTTGTAGATTTTAAAATATTCACCTCTGCCTCCCCTTAATGAATTATTATACATAAATAATTCAATGGAAAACCTAGACTGATTTTATGCTTTCATTCTTCCACATTAAGAACGAATATATTATAAATGGCGCACTTTTTTATGACATTCCATGAACGTGGGAATAGTAGCTCTTTAACTTCGCAATCTTTTTATTACAAGGTACATTAGAAATCCGGAAAAGTAAACACCACATTTCATCAATACTCTAAGCCTGAAATCCCATTTTGTTTGCACAATTTCTCACCATAAAAGTATATAAAAGTAAGAAGAGATTTGAGGAACTCCCTACGATTGCTCCTGAATCCTGCCACACCACAATTGACTGTAAATGGCAGGGAAATCTTTGTTACTAATCGATAAACTTCCTTGGCTCTTACGTTATTTTATTTAACCTTTTTATCACCTGGTTCGTTAGGTGAGTCGCCTGTTACGCACTCATAACTAATCCGTCCATCTATTTCTTCTGTGTTTGCCTTTGTATTTGGTTTCTCACTAGCTATCCGTACTAATATGATATTTTACCCATCCTCCGTTCAATACTCTATTCAAAATAAAAAAAATTCATAGTGATGTCCTGGATTCTTTTTTCCAATTTAAAATTTGCTACTTTCAAGGTTTTTTCACTCAAAGATTCTACAGTATTTTGTTTCTTGCTCTGTCCCCCAGAAACGTCTGCGATGTCATGAGACATTCTACTACAGATACATATTAGCTGTATAACTGAGACATCTATTTAGAGAAGAATGTATGTAACTTAGTGGAACTGGGAAGAGTTGAAGTTTCCCAGTAATTATCTCTTATGAATCTTAGATCAAATTCAAGGTTTACAAAGGAAGTAAAGAGAAATATCTGTCGACGCTTCACTGCTCGGGTATGAAAGTAAAAGCAGGAACTGATTTATTCAACTTTTATTCGATTTCCTATATGACATCAATCCTCTGATTGAGGTTCTGGCCGATATGTAAAGCTGTCAAAAGAAAAGTGGCCTCTCTCTAGATACTAAGTTCCCTTCGGGTACCTGCGCTACAAATCGGAGACAGGCGATGTTACATGTTGTTGGACTACGATGCCTGCTAGATATAGTGTTACACTTGTAGCGTAATGGTAGCGTTCTGGGCTAGTATTCGTGAGATCGTACATTTTAACAACAACGAATGCTTTTTAAGTTTTTTTGTTTTGTTTTTAAGATAGAAAGAACATATAATTGCTGCTGTATTTTTTCAGGTCTATGAATGCATTATCCCATGACTTTATCATTATTTCTTATGACAATATGGCTGCAAATGGATAAAGAGAAAGGAAAAATTTTATACTCAATAAAAAAATATTTTCGTGGCATAAACATAACAAGCATACTGGCGTCTGCCTTAGAAAATTCAAAGAATTAAAAGTTAAAAACAAAACCAAAGCTACGATTCAATATTTAGTCCATCTTCCTCTAACCTCGATTACATTTTGCAGTCGAGTGGACATGTCCTGGACGAGCTTGCACAAGTCATCAGGATGTCTTGGAGGGAGATTCGGCCAATTTTTCCGCTTATAATTATTCTCCTTTATTTGTGCCCCCGTGGTTCAGTTGGAAGAACGTCTGAATTCAGACGTCAATATCTCATGCTCAAATCCTCGTCGTTTCTTTTCATTTTATTGTGTTACAGGATAGTATAATGTAATAATATAAGAAGAAAAAACTGACACTAGTGTTATGCAACTGTATTTTTCTAAATCTAACATTAAATTTCTATTATTTATATCGGTAAAGAACATAACAGAATATAAATGATAACTTGAATATTATTTATATCGCTAAAGAACATAACAGAATATAAATAATAAAGTGAATATTATTTATATTGCTAAAAACGATAGCAGAATACAAGTGATAACTTGAATACTATTTATATCTATAAAGAATGATAACAAAATAAAATGATAACTTGAACAAGGCTCGAACTCACAATCTTCGAATCTTTAGGCGAGCACTCTTCCGCTAGTTTACGAGACGCACATTTAAAATTACTCCATAGTTCCGAAACTGCTTCTACAAGCGCGAGCATCGTGTAACATCACGGTGATCCGAAGTGGACTTAGAAAATATTCGCTGGTCAAGAGTGCGGCCACTTTTTTTTTACAGCTGTACATATACTGTATTTATTATCAAGCAGTACATCTTACTTGACGATATGTGTTAGAGGAAGAACAATTTGTTTGTATGCATCTGAAGCCTCACTAGTGTAATATGTAACTAGTCGGCGATGTATGCAATGGAGGGGGAAAGGAACTAGCCACCCTACCCCAATATCTCCTTGCCTAGTTGCATCATAAGTGGTGCCTTCTTGGTATCACTTGTGAGATTCAGACCTGTCTTCGGACAGTTGACTAAACAACCACATGACATTATTTTTTTAACGTTCACGGTCTCGTAAACTAGTAGGTCTAAGTTGATCTCTACATTTGCTTGGCTGTACTGTAATTAGGCTATTTTGTAAAGTCCAGGATGTCCTCAACAGAATTTAATTATAAATGGTTTAATATTCATTCTATTTAACTAGATAGTAATTTCAATTCTGGGTCTGTTTTATAACGTATTTATTTTATTGAACACATTTAAATTTCGTTCTAATGGTTTACTTTCCATGAAATATAATACTACACCAAAAAACATCTGTTTACTTAAATTTCGGGGAGAATGATCAATTTCATTTGAATAAAAAATTGCCGAAATTTTATACTTAACTAAAACGATTGCAATTAATTGTTCCCTATTTAACACATCAGACACAGTAAATTGTCCTTTGAGTGCAAACCAATGTTGTATTTAATAGTTATTATATTTTAGAGGTTATTTGTAAAAATTGTATCTCCATAATATGTTATATATAGGTAATGAAAAGAATTACTCGCTAATGTGAAAGCTGTGGTAAAATCTTAATTTGTTCGGAAATAGATTCTCTTTTAGTCTCTTTAATTTGAGCTTCAGAATATAAGAGACCTTTGGTAGTTAATTAATACTCTGAAAAAAGGAGCAAACTCTTATACCCTGTAGATTCAAGTACTCTGCGCGGAAAACCCCATGTAATATATTAGGTTATAATCAGACGGGAAGCTGCGGAGTTTATCCCATATCCTGAAGTACTTAACGGAGTCTCAGGATGGAAGTAAATGAATAAATTCTCAAGTAGTGGTAACACTGTGCTCTCGCCAAGTACATAAGCAAAGTAGGTCGATATTTGCACCTCACTGCAGCCAAAATTCCTCTCATTCCCCAACCCCTCCTATACCGCCAATGAGCGTTCTTTACCTACTGTAGGACGAGTATATCACGAGTGGGATCTGGAAATGAGGGTGGAGGAGTGCGGTTTTTTCTTGGAGGTCGTAGTTGTCGTGGAACAGGATCATGCCGAGATTCAGCCAGGCGTGGAAGGAAATAACCGTTTGGGAGGCTTCTTTAGCTTCTAAGTTAGGGGTTGTGTATGTATAGCACATCTAAAGATTCCTTCATCTTCCATCTCCCTTGCTATGAAGAAGTATGCAACCCACCCGCATGCCATCGTATGGATCTGATACGCCGTGTGATGATGGTAGTGACACGTTCTTGTCGACGAGGTTTAAAAACGATTTGCCGCATGATGCCAGGGATAGCGTGAAAGGACAACTGCTATTTAATTTGTTTTCATAAACACAGGTATCAAGAGACCAACTATCAATCTAGTGGATTTGGTGCGATTCTCAACAGAAAATTGAGAGATTTTTATTACTTCCACAGGACTGGATGTGTGTCCATTGCTCTGTTTTTCTGTATTGTCTTAAAATAGTCCTCTAGTATGCTGACCACATAATCAGTGAGCCCATTAAATGTGTAATCTATATCTAACTTGGTTCATGTCATTCACATAAATGAGAATGAATCTTTTTGCATCTTCATACTCAGATTTTAACAGAGCCCGTTTTCTTGTTTTACGAGAAAAGGAATCGGGATGCGGACGTTTTTCCACACATGTCATGATTAACGACATCATTAGAAGGGCCCTAATTTCTGTTGGATTTTCTACCATCTTAAAACTCAGTGGGATAAGTAATTCTGATGGTAAACGTCCAGATGACTTAACTTAAACACCATGGCCGAAATGCAAATCACTTATATGGGATGCTACTTGTAATAACACCTTCGTTTGTTCTTATTTGCCCAACACTTCCAAACTCGCAGGATCAGCCTCTGCATATGCTGTAACAGTTAAACGCAATAATTATCTCGAACTTCTGGATCGATATAATTTTGGCATTTTCGCCGTAGAAACTATGGAACCAGCTATGGGTGTTCCGAGGCGAAGTTGTAAACTTTTGATATCGACAAATATTTATCAGCACTTAACGGTGACTCTCGTTCTACGGCTTTCCTCCACCAAAGAATTAGTATTGCCATTTAATGAGGGAATGCTGTAAGTGTTATTGGGACTTTTCAACGAACGAAATCATTAGAGGAAATATTTCATTTCGTGTAGAGTTGTAGACAGTATTTTTCGCATCCTTTAGTTTTGTTGCAACTTTGTAGTTAATTCCTTACTCAATTGTTTAATTTTAAATTTCAGAATTGAATTTTATTTTGTATAGGACAGTTTGCTGTGTTTTATTTTAGATAATATTGTTCTGAATTAAAGAATTAGAAAAAAATTGTTAAGTAGGATAAAACTAATCTGTGAATTAATATTATAGATTTTAAATGTATTGTTATTCGAATTCTGTTATGTGCTATGTTTATTAGTGTTAATTTTTTGTTATATGTTGACTGTTTCTTAAGCTACAAAGACTGTTAAGAGAGGACAAAG
Organism: Periplaneta americana; assembly: GCF_040183065.1. Taxonomy (NCBI): domain Eukaryota; kingdom Metazoa; phylum Arthropoda; class Insecta; order Blattodea; family Blattidae; genus Periplaneta; species Periplaneta americana. Next base: position 23,049,067 of record NC_091128.1, on the reverse strand, counting down.
CTATCAGGAAAATGCATAATATGTAGGATGAATTAAAGAATGAGAAGACGAATAAATATACATACATACATACATACATACATACATACATACATACATACATACATACATACATACATACATACATACATACATACATACAGTTCACACCTGTGGAGTAACGGTCAGCGCGTCTAGCCGCGAAACCAGGTGGCCCGGGTTCGAATCCCGGTCGGGGCAAAGTTATCTGGTTGAGGTTTTTCCAGGGCTTTCCCTCAACCCAATACGAGCAAATGCTGGGTAACTTTCGGTGTTGGACCCCAGACTCATTTCACCGGCATTATCACCTTCATATTATTCAGACGCTAAATAACCTAGATGTTGATACAGCGTCGTAAAATAACCCAATTAAATAAATACATACATACGAAGCTTTTCATGATATATGAAAATTTTACCAAAATATTACGAAATATTAATATTCTTTTGCTTTAATTGCCTTCTACACCTCGTGAACCCTGAGAATCCCTGCTTACATAGAGATGGAAGGCATGCTTTTGAATATGAAATGTAATATTTTGCCTGTCTGTCGTTATGTAAGCTATGTTTTTCTGTGCTATATTAAAAATGTTTTTCCACTTCTTCGCAAAAGACAATTGAAGAATATGATCCGAAAACTCGCTTAATCTATTTGACACATTTTAAAATTTATTGATTATGTTTGTGCACTCTATTATTATTATTATTATTATGGGGTATTTTAAGCATATTTTCTTCTAAAGCAACGCCAAGTCTTCTCTAAAGGGTTGTGTTATTGTGCATTCCACTTGAAAACTCTCTCAGTCCGTAGACCGGTAGCTACAGAAACTAGCCCACTCCTTTCATAAATATGGACTTAACGCGTTTTGGGATCATACTCTTCAATTGTGTCAAAGCCAGACTTAGGATTAAACAGCAATGACTGTATATGTGTACTCTTCTGTGCTCTTGATTTTAGACCTTTTGAAATTGTGGGAGGAAATGGTTTTAATAATTTGATTAACGAGATGCTCAAATTAGAGGCCATCTATGGGGCCATGGATGATGGGGGCGTATTATCATAAAAAACACTGTTTCGCCTCATGTGCACGAGTTTGCTAACGAAGTCAAAAGTGAATTTCTGCGACTAAATTAGGCTACTTTTTCTTAAATACGCCTTAACAATTGGTATGTGAAATGAGAAATATAGACAAAATTTAGCTGATTGATAGCAAATTACGCCATACTTCATATTTCTCAACACACACAAAGAAAGGGCCATAATTATGAACATGGCACAGCATTGCAGTAATATAATGTGACTTTATCATTATTATGCATTTAAACTACAAGTTTGATCATGTTTACTCTGTAATTTTGTGAAGAATTGCACTTTATTTTATGTTTATAATTTATTGTCAGGAATATAGTCGTACCAGAGCGGCGTCTCGGTACTTTTGCCGCAACCTGGGAGCGCCTTACTTTTTAACATAATAATTGTGTTACCTGCGTCTTACTCAACTTTGTATTTTATAAGTGTGGATTTGTAGTATTGTAACGAAACCGGCAACACTACTGCTACTACCCTTACTACTACTACTACTACTACTACTATTACCCCCACTACTACCACTATCAACCCATTAGTACTACCACCACCACCACCCCACTATTACATTTGTTAACTTCCGGAATGGTTTCACCCCGTAACGTATAGTATGCGATTATTTTATTTCTTTTTCTTGTAAAGCTGACGGCTTTGCTCTTTAGAGAATTTATTTTAATTGTTGGCCATTTCCCTATCGTTTATTCTATTGAGGTCATTCTGAAGAAGAGTAGTATCTTCATAACTTTTTATTTCCCTGTGTACGATAAAATTTTCCGCGAATAAGCGAACCCTGGACAAGATGTTAAATGGCAGATCATTTACAAAAGTCAGGAATAGAAGTGACCCCAGGACACTCCCCTGTGGGACTCCGGAAGTATTTCTATTGGGCTCCATAATTCCTCCTCCACCTGTACTCTCTGAGTGCGACAAGTTAAAAATTCCTTGATGCACTGGAGTACTCTAAAGTCAACCCGCATTTGATTGTAGTTTAACCAGCAATATGTCGTGTGGGACTACATCGAATGAGCGTAAAAAGTAAAAAATCACTGCATTTAAATTTTTTAATTGTTTTTATAAGAGGAAAGAATATTTGTATTCATTATTATAATTAGGCCTATTATTATCATCATCATCATTATCATCACCATTAACAATATTATTATCAAATTAAGCATATTGCTGTACCTCTTTCACTTGATTTAATGTTTTGTGCTGTTCTGTTCGAATTTAGGTTTAGAATTTCACTCACTCTTGCTTCAGATGGGACAAACATTTCATAGTCATGCTATATACTAATTTATCGCATCGTTTATTCTCATATTCATTCACAGTTCCTCTAACTTGACCGATATGAGTAAGGAAAACAATGGTTTAACAATTTCGCTGCTAGTTTGTAACGAGCAAATAAAAATGTGAAGTGTGGCTCTGTGTTGCCGCAACACAGGGAACAGCTGAAGCTCGCAGTGTGCTGGTTTTCGCGCCCATGCAATATCGAATTTACATCAAGAACGAAATTCATATCGTTCATTTTTTGTACACCGGTTCTTTCTCTCTCTCTCTCTCTGTTAGGTACTATGATTGAATCCCCATCAAGGGTAAAATTGGTTACCAATTTTTATTCCGAACCCCCTCATAAAGTAAAACGAACGTAATGACAACATTTTTCTTCCTGGGGGGTTCGGTAATGCCATCCAATCAAATGCTCGTCACATCATGACAAACTGCATGTCGGTAGATCATCTCCACAGCATCTGGCAGTTTCAATTTAACATCACCCTACTGTCTGTCTGTTCAAATGTCTGTCTTTCACAATACTAGTTCATTTCCGAAGGTAGATTCGTTTCAACATTCTTGTCATATGTCATTTTCACAAACTAAACAGCCCGCAACTATCTGAGTGATATCAACATTTTTGCAAATCACTAGTAATTCTTCGTAGATGTGATATAAAATACATTTATTTATGTATTTTATTAATTAAATAAATAAAAATACATATTCTGTTTTTACAAACATACTTACATGAAAAGAATATCACTGAATTCTACATAAATTGTTTGTTACGAAATATAGCAGATAATCTGTATATTTAACACAAACGATATCAGAAATGTAATTGTTATTAAATTTTTCAGTCGCATTGTTACGGAAAAGAATTTCATATGAGAAATGGAAGTGTTATTAAAATTTCCAACAGCATTTTTATGGAAAAGAATTTCAGAAGTAGAAGTTTTATTAAATTTTTCAGCGAAATTTTTGTGGGAAAAGAATTTTGTGTTTAATTCGGTGAGACTAATATATGCAAGCATTTCGTGTACAAGGACTGCATAATCATGAAGTCCACTGAGAGTGACACATGAGAAAAAATGAAAATACAAACCCAAAATAAATATTACAAAAATCTTACAAACAATTGATCCTGAATTTAAACTAATATTATCCCACTTAATAAAATAAATTATAACACACATAAAGAAATGAAATCGAAAAATTAGGATTCTAAGAACAAATAAAAAATAAATCATGTTCAAAAATTGGAAACAAGTAAATTTGCCTTCCATTTGAGTGATTCCCAGTTTCGGAAATATTAGAGTCCTTCTGCACTGAAGAATACAAAAAGCCGGTGCTGCTTTACGCAAATCACTTTCAGGATACAAAGTGATGTCCACGCTCAAAAACCAACATATTTTGTAACTCAATCTCCATTTAAGTTATTATCTGTGAAGAAGTAAAGATAAATTTATATAGAAAAGAAATTAAGTTTACAGTAATGTTAAGCGTTACGTATGTACAGTAATTTGATCGAAACGTATCTGATGAGATGTTTTCGCTTACATTCTCCTCTCGCAAGTCTTGCGAATTGGATGAATGCAGTTACACTTACTCTCACTGCAGAGCACTGACCTCAAGGAGCGTTGCAGTGTTACAATACGTTACAGTTCGTATTCTCAAAACTACTGGAGTAACCAAGAAATTATCTGACAAAACTTGTTCGCAGTGACTTGACCTATTACCTCTGTGAATTAAAGTGATAGGTTCCCTTCTACCCTGTACGTATAAGTGATATAAGAGAAACACAATATAACTACTGACACGATTTTCAAATATCCGTCGTTTCACTTAAGAATGTGAATTATTAGACTACTAAATAATTTTTACATACATTACAGAACGTGCTGTCATAGTAACTGTAAGAGTTATAATAAGAATCAAAGTTTTTAATTACATTTAATGCAGCTCTCAAAGTATCTCTTTTTCAAGTTTTAACTGTATTGTTACGCAATACTATACTTCGAATAGCTGCCAGGTCATCTATGGTATAATAACAAGAATGTCATAAAGAACAAGAATGTCTGGGGAAAAGTTAACAGCAGAAACAAATTTAATCTTATTCCAAGTAAAGGCATCTAACAGCTCAGAATGGCTGGAATTAAGATGAGAGATTAAATCAGAATAAACAAGAATTGGAATGCATAAGAGTTACGAAAAAACATTGAAATCCAATTGATATTCAGATATAATTTATAAAAAGGTGTATAATACTTTAATGGTGTGGCAATAATTATGTATTTATTTATATATATTTATTTATTTACTTATATATATTTATTTACTTAATTACTTAGTTACTTATTTATTTGTTTGTTTCTTTGTTTGTTTATATATATATATATATATATATATATATATTTATTTATTTATTTATTCTGGTGTAGTTAAGGCCACTAATAGCTGTGTGGTTCATATGCATTGGACCTGTCCTACGAAAAGAACGGAAGTTCGATTCTTGATACAAGAAATTTCTCAAGAAATTTCGGCCAGAATATTGGATCGGTACCCATCTGTGATGAATTTTGGAGACCTACAATGAGTTGCGAAATTCGATTTCGTAAGTCACCTATAACGGCTGGAGAGGGTATGGTCCTTTACATCTGCTGACACATGAGGACCTGTGGTCAGCAGTAGGTTGGCTGACCTTGACCTTCATGGGCTGTCGCACCATGATGATTATTATATTATCATTATTATTAATGTCATGTTATTATTATTATTATATTATTATTACTATTATTATTATTAATATTATTATTATTATTATTATTATTATTATTATTATTATTGTAATATAAATTATAAATGAATATAAAAAATCACGTTCATTGAATCAAGGACACAAGCCTTTCACACAAGACACATCGTTATCAGGATTCCTGTACAACTAGGCCTACATTGTGGCCTAGAGATCTGGGTTAAAATAACTAACGTCCATGTGGAATTTGTAATGGACAACGACGGTGTTTGATGCAGGTTTTCTCGAAAGCTCTCATTTTCCTGCGAGATTTTCACAAATGTACTATTTAAAATCTTCATCATGCTGCTACAATGTAGAACCACCACCCATGATGCAAGGAAAGCAATGTGAACGACGGAATGCTCCTTCTTCAAATGTTCCCTTCTCACAACTCGACGACATCTTACGCGACACTCTCTAAAACATCTCCTCTCGGTGTATGGAAACCAGCGAAAGTTGGATACCATTTTAGTTCAGAGGCAACACTAAAGGGTTAGTTTTCAACCTCTCTCAGTAACATGTAGAGATGCGCGGATCGATCAGAAATTGGTCGAATGGAAATTTCACTATTACCTTTAAATGTTTCAGGGTTGAAAAAAGGACTCCAATCACTCTGGCTGCCCTCGATGTACTAGTAGAATAAATCATGCATACAAGGGCAATAATTTGCTGACGGAGTTGTTGTCTCTTTCCTATCTTCAAGCCTAATGACGAGACAAATAATTTTATTTACAGACAGAAGTATTGCTTCGTACATACGTATTTTAAGTCCCTAAGACATATCGCCACATAAATCTACTCGTAGATTTGCAAGACATTTTTAATGGGAAATTTATAATTAAAAAATGAAGATAATCAGAGACTCGAACCTTGAGCTGGTAAGTTACTATTAAGCTAAGTACAAGATCTCATCATAACAATTTACTCATTACACCCTACCACAAGACATCTTTATATTCTTCATCTTATACAGTTTCAGTTGCTAGAAATTGAAACTCGCTTCCGAGTGATGTAAGGGGTTGTTGGACAATAACTTCATTTAGGTCAAAATTTCATAAATTCTTACTTAACATATTAATTTCTGATTGATATTTGTTACTTATAATGAAACTAACATCTGTCCATTCTTATTATTATCATTAATTTCTCTAAATAGATTTACAAAACCTCTAATGGCAATTACATTAATATTCTCATTATAGAAATATATTTTAGATTTATATATATTTTTTTCCCCCTGTAACATAGTCCTAGTAAGCTTATATTAAATTAATTTTCATCATTTTACTAGCTATCTCAAACCTTAAATTAATTATAATTGATTGCATTAAATTAGCTCATAAATTAAGTTACTACTTTACCTTATAGGTTTATCTAAATTTAAATAAATATGTAGTCTACTAGTCTTTAAAACTTAACTGAAGAATATAGCTGGAGAACCTTTTAAGTTTAGTGTAAATATTTGTAATTTAAATATGTATTGTATTGATTAAGGCTGGTTGGGTGGAAGAGATGGCCTTATGGCCTTAACTCTGCCAGCAAAAATAAAATATTATTATTATTATTATTATTATTATTATTATTATTATTATTATTATTATTAATCCGTTGCGTAAACCCTACTGTAACGTTAACGCTAGTGAAACTATTAGTACAGAATCGGTAGGCCTATAATACAGCGTTTTTCAACATGTGCCACACTGAAGTTTTAATTTAAAACCTCGCGGCACACTCATACAGAATCTAAATCCATGGCTCCCCACTACTGAATTTTTTTGATAAAACAACTAAAATGCGGTTTTTTTAAGGTTGGTACATAGTGACATTGGTACCGGAAAAGGTCGCGGTTGGTGTTCTTCTCGGGGTTCTCCCGTTTCCTCATATTAGGCATCTACATAATTCCGTCAAAATTTCTCCATTTCGTCATCATTCCATAGCATTCCTTGAACGCCGGCTGGTGACGCGCAGCGGGGGCCGGCATAGGGACGAATGGGGTTGCCTGTTAGGAATCGAGGTATACTTGACTCGAAAACATGACGGCCTCTCTTCTTGGAATTGGTAATCCCTCATAAACCCCCATCCTCTACTCAACCCCTAGCCGCGTGGCAGAAATACAATAGATCCCAGCATTGCCAAATATAGCAGTCATTGCCTCTACCTGTTGGGTTTCACCCGTTTTTAGTATCTTTTTAGACATTTATCGACGTGTTGTTTTATACCGTTGTGCTCTTCAATATGTCTATTTATTCCGGCCATGATTAATGAGTGTTGTAACAGATGATCCGCAGCCAGACCTCCTGATTCACCTGAAGATCCAGGACCATCACAAGAACAAATAACACCGTCGAAGAAAGCAGAACATCTTATTTATAGAGGAGCGTAGCTAAAAAAAACAAAGTGTTAAAATTATTCTAACGTTAGAAATTCTATCCATATTGTAATCGAAAGTTAAGGCAGTTTGATAAGTACAAATCTTAATCACTTAACATCGGACGCAACCGGCGGAGTTGGTAAAAAAATTATATATGGGGCATAGAAATTAAGAGTTACGATTCACCAACTAAAGAGAAAATAAACTAAAACAGAATTCGGTAAGATAGACGATTTTATACGTGATTTACTTCGTCGAACAGTATGTGAACAGTACGCGAAAAAGATATCGGCAACAGCAAATAAACTTACGGAAATATTCTGGCCTGATTTGTACATTATGTTTAAGAATACAGAAAAAATTTCATTCGATTCTATCCAGCACTTTCGGAATTACCAGGAAAAGGGTTTTTAAGGAATATAGTTTGCGAAGAGGAAAAAAAAGCTCATGCCGTTTTCCACTTAACAGCTATTATAGCCAATGCCGCACTTTACATTAAAAATCATAACTTTAGAACTAATACAGAGCCATTGGCGTAGCTCAGTTGGCTGAGTTGACTACCGATCCGAAGTTGCACTCGGGCGTGGGTTCAGTTCCCCCTTTGACTGATTTATCTGACTGGGGTTTTTTCGAGGTTTTCTCAACAGTAAGGCGAATGTCAGGTAATCTATAGCGAATCCTCGACGTCATCTCGCCAAATACCATTTTGCTATCACCAATCCCACCGACACTAAATAACTTAGTAATTGATACAGTGTCGTTAAATAACTAAAAAAAAACTAATACAGGTTGTTTTACCTGAATGAACTTCAATAGTTGGTGTAGAAATTTAAATTTTATATTACGCCTATATTTTACATAACAGAATTTTAAGGTATAAGAAATGTACATGCATCCTTAATTAATTCAATCATATTTCGTATCTTATAACGTTCCTTAGGCCTACAGAAAATTTGCATCGAATCAGCAACTAAACTGGCAGAGAAACAAATATATTCTTTTTTGTGCTTTAATATAATTTTCGTGTTATGAAAAAATGATCTAAAAGGAATACATTTATCCATGACTGGTATCTAAACTGGTCTTTATTTCACCGTCCTTAGCAACCTAAATAATGACATTATTCACAGCAGTGCTTAAAAGTTTTCTAACTTACAGCAGTGAATTAAATGTTTTTAAATCACTCTCTATATGACAACCAACATATTAGCATTAATTAAAATGAATATATACGAACTTCTTTGCCAACGACACATTACAAAGAAAAGACCTACAATTTAAAATTAAATTTACATACCAGTAATGAATAAAATATTGTATAGCACACTAGAGTAAACATTTTAATTGCTTGTGGAAATTATCACCCAAGGCGAAGCGGATAAAATCTAATTTTACTCTCTTGTACTATAAATTGCTATTCAATGATCACAGTTTCCGAAAATTTTACCAGCGTAACATCCTTAATTAAGTATAAAATTCTGGAACTTCAATAACATGAGAATTTAACACTTATTATATAATTCTGCATTTCTTTGTTTATTTAGGCAAAACATGTTAGTGAAAATATAAATATAAAGTATTTTTGAAATAAGTTTGTTCATTTTTATACCAATTTTGTTTTAGTAATTTATAAATGAAGATATATTTACAAAGATAATATAGTCTCGCTGAAAATCGCGGTTTCACGGAACAGAGTTTGAAAAACGTTCGCAAATCACAGTGACTTCAAGACTTGGCAACTCGGCTAAGGGTTTATCCCTTGCGCGTGCCTGCAGTTAACTGGTGAAGGGGATGAGGGAAGGTCGTCATGTTTTCGTGCGAAGTATACGCAGCGAAACTTAGTGTGATCAGCCGGTGTCGGATTGGGAAGGTCAGAGCAATAGATCTAATAAGGTCGCTGTGCTGGGTCGTAGTGCCCCCTCCCTTAAATACAAATTCAATTGAATTCAAGATCTGTACCATATTCTAAGTTTACTGATCTAGCAACTCTGACTGGGCCTCACTCTTTTTTGCCTATCGCAGAAACACTGCGTTTACTGAATGTTGACTTGTGCCGCTTTCGCTCAAAGTTGACTCTTATGGACTCCATTGTTTACTACTCTTTTCACACACACACACACACACACACACACACACACACACACACACACACACACACACACACACATATATATATATATATATATATATATTCAATTTTGCTACGATAATCTTTATTATTTTCATTTTCTCGCGGCACACCAGCGGATCGTTTACGGCACACCGGTTGAAAATGGCTGCTATATAATACGTGGTTTGCCTGTTCACATGGCCTATGCTTTGATTGATTTTGTATTAATTATTATCAATTTTATATTATCTTACTCAATGGAGGTCCTAAACATTTAGAATTAACCTTCACTCGAATTAAAAATATGTTGCAGACACTGAAACAAAATACTATATAGCAAAGTACAGCATGTGTCATTTGTTGAAATACGACTTCGACGACTCCACCATGTGCAATATTTAGTTTCTGAAACTTACAACTTGAACTAGTTCGGGGCCTTTTTATGCCGCGAAGAGTACAATGGCGATCGCACTAGCAGCATGTTTGTACTCTCCAGGTGTAATTTTCCTCCAACTTACATGCACCGTACACATCTTTTGTACAATACACCAAGCGCAACTAGTCAATGTACCTACAAGACCATATTCTCTCGACAGTAGTGGTGCCTACAGTTGTAATAGAATATATTACACTCATGAGAGTAGACTTCCTTACCGCGCTGACTACTTACATAAAATTGCGGTACATGTAAAATAGTCCAGGTATGCACATATGTATATTTATGTAATGAAGTTGGTAGGTAGCCATACCTTTAAAATGGGACTGTACCGAAACTTTAAGTTTTACTACGTAGCTGAAGCATCCGGATAGGATAACTAGCATAAGGCTGATCTCTTTTTTCAAAGCTCCACATAAAGTAAGATGACTATTTAGAATCCGTATTTTCATGATAGCAACAATGGACTAATGATGAAATGAGAGTAATAAGTATAACAATTATTTTTTACCCTAAATATTACAAGACTTAGTCGCCAATCGAACCAAACTTCTTTTATATGGACGAGTAACTCTGTGCATCAAAATCCGTTAAAGTCTTCTTACATAAATGTATGACAATAAATTGAGAAAAACTGCAATAAAACAAAAGCAATTTGTTGTTTCTTAATTTGTTTTCTGATTAAGTAACTGATTATATAAGAAATTCTTACTATATGCCACGAGTTAAGTCATCGCTCATGTGATAACACGCTTGAGATTGAGACATTATGAGATTACAGAGGAGAAATGGGAGTACAACGAGGAAAATGTTGCGAAAGTATTTTGTTCACAACTGCCATGTTAACTCAACAAGGTTTGAACTACGATCTCATTCATAAAAGCAAATCCGTGCTCTAATCGTTAGATTAACGGAAAAGAGGAAAAAATCGGGGAAACATAATCCACTCAGTTTTGAACCACAGATTTTAAAGTGTCTTGTTTTGATGAATGACGTATCCTCTGTTGGCAGGTCTCTTAAAGTAATAACAATTCTAAATAAAATATATCTTCATGAAAGTTCGATTAAACCCATGAAATAATTTTTCATTTTTTAAAAGGATTAATTGGTATGACAAGCATCAGTAATAATTAATGATTCCGTTTATCCTACAAGAAAGGGAGTCTTAGAGTGCCACCCCCCTCTATCAAATTAAAAGTTTTCTAAAGTTGTTTTAATAGCCTACAGGGGAATGGCAATATCTTAGGAAACTTGGGAGCAAAGCGGAAAAGGAGGAAGAAAAATCGCTAAAAATTGAATTAAACGAGAAGTCCATCATCGTGTTCTGTGGATGACCCGAACCCGCGCAGGTTGCGAGCCGTAGCTAATCATGCATGAAGGGTTGCGGCATCTACAGGAGAGGAAAATGGAAAGAGAAACTGAAACTCCGTAATTAAATTTATGAGATGATGCGAAATCGATACCATCACTCTGCCCCTGGAGGGTGTAATCGGAGGTAAGGGAGTCGGAAGCAAGCAGGAAGGAGGGAGGGATAAGGGACTTTGGAGAAAGAAGATGATGCTTGATCAATTTCTCGCTCGTATAAATTTTAATAAATTCTGCTGCTCCTTCTGTTACAAAAAATTGGAAAGGGGAGAGAAAGAGAGAAAAATAAAATAATTTATTAGTAGTTATATATCCGGAGATCCTTCTACCTTTAAATTTGTTTCGGTAATATAAAAACCTTTAGTAAAAAACGTACATCTTCCATTACATAATACGAATTATGTGGATGAAGAATTTTAATTTGTTTTGATTTTCAAAACCAGATGTAACTCTCTGTCATTTGTTCACTTCTTTACATCTTTATATACATATATGTTTCATTTATCTGTTTGCTTATCCTGAAACGAGAAGATTTATTATACGGTACTAACGCTATAAAGACTGGGAGTGCGTTTCTTGCCTTCCTTTGTTCTATGTTGTTTTGCGGCATACTCCCCACGTGACTAGAGGGTTTCCTATTTGCGTTATCGAAGTTGGTTTGAAATCTTCACAAGAAGAAGTATGGAATGGGAACAAAGTATCAATCTTAAATTTATTCCATTTACCATCATCATCGATGACATTATCGTCATCACTATCATCACCATCATCTTCATCATTATTATGACCGTCATCATTAGGGACCGTATTCTGGCCCAGGGCGTACGGAAATAAAATTAGTTGTTCATAGACTATACTGACGTGACATCATGTTTGGCGCGGGGCACAGCTACTGTAAGGTAACACTTGCGTTTTGTTTGGGCTGCAGTTGACGTTCTATTCATGATTAAAAACTAGATTTCGTAGATTCTATACAATGCATTATAGTGATAGAGACTGATATTACGAAGATTTTTCTTACAATTTAAATTATATGTTAATTTATATGATTGATTTATTTATAATGGATTAGTGAAGGACGTAAGGCCTTCTGTTCCGCCCAACAAGTATAAACATACATGACAAATATAAAAAAACAGCAATACCAAACGTATTCTAATAATAATAATAGTAATAGTAATTTATTTATTTATTTATTTAGAATATTAATGTGCAAAACAACAGCACAAGGCCAATTACAGTTTAGCACAGGTACAAAACGAAACAAAACAACAAATGATGATGAGAATGAATGATAGAAAATGGCAATGAGATGAAATACAATCAATATAATAGTAATTAAATAAAATGTATTACAAATGAATTAATGAAATCATATAAATGAAGACAGGAATCATATAATTAATATTGTAAAGTTATGCAAATGACGAGAATAGTATGATACATATCTAACAATGGCATAAATAATAAAACTGACATAAAACTCGAAAAGTATTACTACACATTAAATGGATCCAAGTTCAATCCATGCAAATTAGCATATTTAATACATCTGCAGACCGGAGAGAGAGATTTAGAATTCCTATTATAAAACAATTTATGAAATCTTAAACCCTTAGCAGGAATATGAAGACTGATATTACTTATGAAAGATTCACAATCAATATCACCCTTAATGACTTTACAAAAAAATAAATAATCAAGATCCTGACGTCTGGTAAACAAACTACCGCAATTAAAATATTTGCAATTAGTCTCATAGTTATAATCGGAATTTGGTAGAAATCTATAAGAACACAAGGAAATAAATTTTCTTTGAATATTCTCCAATTTAGCCGAGTGAGTGGAAGTAATAGAGTTCCATACTACAGATGCATATTCAAGCTTGGATCTAACCAATGTATAGTATAAAATTAATAAACACATAGGAGTAGAAAAAGAATAAGTTATAGATCTGATTAGACCAAGCATTCTTAATGAATGGGTATAAATATATTGCACATGATCATGAAAATATAATTTTGAATCAAGTAAGACACCAAGATCTCTAATACAATCTTTCTTAGTAATTACGACTTTACTAAGAGAATAATTAGATTTTTGGGAAGTAGTTTTCCGTGAGAAGGAAATAACAAAAGTTTTGGATTGATTAATTTTCATTCCATTTTCAACAGACCATTGTAAAATTGAATTAATGTCATTTTGAAGATTTGACAATCAGCCGAACTATTAATTTTACGAAAGATTTTGAGATCATCCGCAAATAAAAGGCAGCTAGAACTTATTCTTTTACTTATATCATTTATAAATAATAAAAATAGGAGAGGTCCCAATGTAGACCCTTGAGGAACTCCGCATACACTATTAAATGGAACCGAGAGAGAATTACCTAGTCGAACGCAAGACTGTCTATCTGTTAAATAATTTTCAAACCAATTAACATAGTTAGTGGAGAGACCAAAATTACTTAATTTATTTCATAAAATGTTGTGAGGAACAACATCAAATGCTTTGCTAAAATCAAAATAAATTGAGTCAATTTGACCTTGAGTTTCGACAACAGGCATAATGAGATTAAGATAGGAAACTAAATTTATAGTAGTAGATTTCCCTCTAGTAAATCCATGTTGGGCCGAATTGATCTTATTTTTGACATAAAATGAAATGTGTTTGTGAATAATTTTTTCAAAAATTTTAGAAAAATTGTTTAGGATAGAAATGGGTCTATAATTAGTAACACTGTTTTTATTACCATTTTTAAAAACTGGAATAATGGATGCTTCCTTCCATAGCGATGGGTAAATTCCTGTTTTTAAACTAAGATTGAATAAAAAGTTAAAATGGGTATGAAAATATTAGAGCAACCCTTGATTATAAAATTAGGAATGCTATCTGTACCTTTAGATTTATTAGGCTTTAGCTTTTTAATGGCTTTAGTTACATCATCGGATGTAATTTTAGGCAGGGGCAAACAATCAGTAATATTAGAATCATAAGTAATGAAATTAGAGTTATAATTTTGTTGAACAGATTTAAATTGACTAGCAAATGCATTTGCAATTTCTTTTTCATCTGTGATGTGAACGCCATTTATTATTAATTCTGTGGGATTGCTATTAGTTTTTCGAAACGTTTCTACATATTTCCAAAATTTATTTGGTTCATGCTTTAGGTTATCATCAATTGATTGTAACCATTTGAATTTATCGGATTTAATCATGGCTTTGACTTCTTTTCTAAAATTAGAAAAAAATTTGATAATGGTGATCAGATTTATATTTTTTGTAATTTTTATGAGCTTTATTTTTTTTTCTGAATAAGCTGACGTAATTCGTTTGAAAACCATTTAGGATAGTGCGATTTTTTAACAAAGGTGACAGGGACACAAAGAGCTATAGCATTGCTTATAATTTGAGACAAGGAATTTGCAGCAGTGTTTACATCAGTAGTGTGATATATGCTAGTCCAATCATAATTGTATAGAATAGAATAAAGATTCAGATAATCACCTTGAGAATAATTTAAGTATGAACTGATATGACAGTGTTCCGGTAACGATAAATTTACTTCAATATAAATAGAGATAGATGGATGATAAATATCCTCTAAAACTAGAGAGTGATCGGCAAGTTTAACTGTATTGTTATTGACATTAGTAAAAACCAAATCAAGAAGATTTTTACTTGTAACGGTAGAGTTAATTTGATTTAATCCAAGAAGGCAGGACGAGGAATATAAATCCTTAGCCTTAATTTTAGAGTAATAATGAGTATCATTGAGATTAGAACCAGTTGACCAGTCCATACCCGGAGTATTGAAATCACCAAGGATTACTATTCTAAAATTATGAGTGTCAAGATTTTTTTCAAGAAAATTAAGATAAGATTTTAAGTGATTGTGATCTGTATCAGGAGAGAAATAATGGTTACCAATTAACAGATTAAAACCATCAGCCATTCTAATTTCAACCCAAACGCATTCACTAATAATTTCTAAGTCAAAACGCCTTCTAGTAAAAGGTAACTGGTTGCTAATCGCTGTTAGGACACCACCACCTCTTTTTTTGTAAGTGTCTTCAAACAATCTGTCTGCACGAAACACAGTATAATTATTAGGAAATAAATTTGAATTAATAACTGACTCAGATAACCATATTTCAGTGAGACAGATAATGAGATCATTATTACTCACTATATTTTGAAAAATTTCATCAACTTTAGTATTAAGTCCACGAACATTTTGGTGGAAAATCTCAAGATGATTAATAGAACTGAACATTGAAAGTGAGAGCGAGCAAGACTAAGATTAAGAGGCATTTCCCTGAGAATCAACGGAGTTCGAATTGGCAGAATGCGCAAAATGCTGCTCAGGCTTTAGTTTACCATAAAAAGAGCAATTAGGCAACCTGCAGGCCAAACTTCAGGATTGTTAATGGAATCAAAATCCCTCACATCAACAGTGATGTGAAAGGAAGAATATGATTGATATTTGGTTTTTAGTTTAGTTACAGCAAGAGATCTGAGCTGAAGTTGATTCTTCAGAGAGTCCTCTATATTGTTTGAGTTGACGTTGGAACTAAATCTCGAAACAAATAGAGATTTAGTTTTAATTCTCTTAGGGGCCATTTGAATATTACTCGAGGCCAATGTTCCAACTTTGGGTTCTCTTTTTTTATATTTTTTACGAGAAACTAATTGAAAACCATCAGATTCGTTGGCAGAAGTTGAAGCATTGGCCTGATTCAGTTCAACAAGAGGAGTTGTAGACACAGACTTCCTTGTTGCTGACGCTTCAGAATTGCAAGTATGCGAGTTCTCAGCAGCTTTGTTAACTGACACTACCTTGCTGTAAGATTTCTTAATGGGGTCATTAGACTGACCCTCAGAAGAAATACTTTGAGATGATTTAGGGGGGCAGCACCCCTTTGATAACAATTCTGCCATTTGTTCTTTTAGGGCAGAATTTTCATTTGCAAGTTCAGAATAAGACTTCTTAGGGCCCTTAGCTAGCACAGATTGCACAGATTGTTGACCCTTAGAAGAATTATTTGGAGAGGATTTAGGGGGGCAGCACCCCTTAGATAACAATTCTGCCATTTGTTCTTTGAGGAAAAAATTCTCATTTTTAAGTTCATGGAAGTCTTTTTGCAAATTCTTGACATATGTCAAGATGTCGCCAACCATGTCCAATAAAGAGACACTATTCAGTCTCACTGTTTCGATCTGAACAGCTAGAGCATCCTTACACAAGGGGGTTAGATTACTGTATACCAGCTCACGTGTAGGTGAGATAACCTTCTTCTCTCCTGGAGCACTAGGACGCACTGGCGTGTTGTCCCCCTGCGTTGATTTTATAGCACTCACACACTTGTTACACTTAAAAGTAGAACTTCCACTCTGCATGTAGATATCATACTCGGCCTCTCCAATATTTAGGCAGTCGAGATGATAGCGAAGACCACAAGGCCCTGCACACTTCAGAAACTTTTGCCTTCCAAAGAAAGGCAAGTTACACAAAAGACAGACGTCTTTACTAGGCGCCATATCCAATTACACTTTGATGCACCTGCTGTACGCTGCAAGTTACGGGAGCTACACGCACACACAACCGAACAGCATGACGGCTCACGACCGAATAATAATAATAATAATAATAATAATAATAATAATAATAATAATAATAATAATAATAATAATAGCAGAAAATGTAGATATGTTTAGTTACATATAGGTAGTTCTAAGCGTTAAACAATTACTATTTAGTGTTAAGAAAATTTGAATTAAAGTAATTATAAGCTTAATGAAAGACAATTGATATATTAAAAATAAAACACACATTCTACAAATGTTACGTTGTATTTGATGAAAGATCATAGTCTACAGACTGAAATGTCTTTTTGACGATCGGTTTTTGAAAGTAGTCATTGTCGGACAGTCTTTTTATACAATAATTGTAAAAATTGTACGCTGTAGTAGCCTATTACTTATGGATTTTAAGAAACCCGGAGGTTAATTGCCGCCCTCACGTAAGTCTGCCATCGGTCCCTATCCTGAGCAAGATTAATCCAATCTCTACTATCATAATCAACCTCCCTCAAGTCCATTTTAATATTATCCCCCCATCTACGTCTC
Source organism: Periplaneta americana (assembly GCF_040183065.1). Taxonomy (NCBI): domain Eukaryota; kingdom Metazoa; phylum Arthropoda; class Insecta; order Blattodea; family Blattidae; genus Periplaneta; species Periplaneta americana. Next base: position 23,031,477 of record NC_091128.1, on the reverse strand, counting down.
GGCCTCCCCTAAGGTGTATTCCTTCCGGCATCCCAACTAGCACTCTATATGTATTTCTGGATTCACTCATACGTGATACGTCGATCTGGTTGACGAGTTGGTATAGCGCTGGCCTTCTATGCCCAAAGTTGCGGGTTCGATCCCGGGCCAGGTCGATGGCATTTAAGTGTGCTTAAATGCGACAGGCTCATGTCAGTGTATTTACTGGCATGTAAAAGAACTCCTGCGGGACAAAATTCTGGCACATCCGGCGACGCTGATATAACCTCTGCAGTTGCGAGCGTCGTTAAATAAAACACAACATTTAACATACGTGGTACATGCACTGCCCATATCAAAAGTCTGGATTTAATGTCCCTAATTATGTCAGATGAAGAATAAAATGAATACAGTTCTACGTTATTTAAATTTATCCATTCTCTTATAATTTCATCCTTCTTGGTCCAAAATATTTTCCTAAGAACCTCTCACAAAGTGAGAGTTCAAGTTTCATAAGAACCGGTAATATAATTGTTTTATAAATTCTGACAGATGTTTTGAGAGCAGACTGGATGATAAAAGCTTCTCAACAGAATAACAATACGCATTTACCATATTTATTCCGCGTTTAATTTCCTCCCAAGTACCATTTATATGTGTTACTGTTGCTCCAAGATATTAGAATTTCACCTCTTCAGAGGATAAATTTTCAATTTTCATAGTTCTATTTCATACAATATTCTGTCAGAGACATAATCATATAGGTTATTTTGTCTTTTCGGGATTTATTCCCAGACCTATGTGTTTACTTGCTTCAAATAAAATTCCCGTGTTTTCCCTAATAGTTTGTGGATTTTCTCCTAACATAGTCACATCATCCGCATAAACAAGGAGCAAAGGAGCTGATGTAACCCGTTTAATTCCAGATCCTCTCTATTATCATGAACTTTCCTAATGGCATATTGTAGAGCAAAGTTAAAAAGTAAAGGTGAGACGGCATTTCCTTGCTTTAGCCCGCAGTGAATTGGAAAAGCATCTGACACAGACTGGCCTATATGGGCTCTACTGTACGTTTCGCTGAGACACATTTCAATTAATCGAAGCAGTTTCTTTGGAATACCAAATTAAATAAGAATATTATATAACACTTCTCTCTTAACCGAGTCATATACCTGTTTGAAATCTATGAAAAACTGATGTACTGTACGCTTACACTCCAATTCTTCTCCAATATATGTCTCATACAAAAAATTTGATTAATAGTCGACCTATTACGCCTAAAACGACACTGATCGTCCCCAATAATTTCATCCACATATGAAGTTAATCTTTGCAAAAGAATATTGGGCAAAATTTTATACGACGTCAATAAAGTGATATTCTTCGAAAGTTACCACAGTTAGTCTTGTCCCCCTTTGTGAAGATAGGTACAATTATGAACTTCTTCCATTGTTCTGGTACAATTTCCTTTTCCCAAAAAGTAAGTACAAATGGGTTTAAAAAGAATGGGCCGACTCTTGGCAGTTTAAATATAAAGCTTTTAAGTCTGGTTCGCACGAGAAAACACATTGCATTGAAAGATAGTGTGATATTTGTTCCGGTTGATTCTTTGACGCGATCCTTCTAAAATGCAGCCAGTGTAACGAGGTGATTTAGCGTATGAGTAAGGTTTATGATTTCGGAATCAGAGGTTGTAAGTTCGCTTCCCGGCTGGGTTACTTTTTTATTGTATTATTTTATATTTTTAATAACAAGTGTTAGTGGAATTTGTTAATAAACTTGGTTATGCAGAACTTAACAAATATATTACGTATTCGTGGGCTATTATTAGGCACGACCTGGGCTGTATACAAAATTAAAAGCACATCAAATATCAGTAATCACATTTTATAGTGAGTTTCATGTGTTCACCATATCATCTTCATAATAATAATAATAATAATAATAATAATAATAATAATAATAATAATAATAATAATAATAACAATAATAATAATAAGAATAATAATAATAATTATAATAATTTTCCAGACCCTCATACTCGCAAAAATTAATAATTGTATGTGGTATTATTTATATAAGTACGGTTATGCTACAAGGGGTTAATTGCAATTAAATATCTGAATAAACAGAAGACTACAAGAATAAATGGAGAGAACACGTAGAATGAATAGAATACCTGGAATACTATATAGCTATTATATTATATATTATACTAGTACCTTTTCCAATTCACTGCGGGCTAAAGCAGAGAGATGCACTATCACCTTTACTTTTTAACTTCGCTCCAGAATATTCCATTAGGAAAGTTCAGGATAACAGGCAGGGTTTGGAATTGAACGGGTTACATCAGCTTCTTGTCTATGCAGATGACGTGAATATGTTAGGAGAAAATACACAAACGATTAGGGAAAACACGGAAATTTTACTTGAAGCAAGTAAAATGATCGGTTTGGAAGTAAATCCCGAAAAGACAAAGTATATGATTATGTCTCGTGACCAGAATATTGTACGAAATGGAAATATAAAAATTGGAGATTTATCCTTCGAAGAGGTGGAAAAATTCAAATACCTTGGAGCAACAGTAACAAATATAAATGACACTCGGGAGGAAATTAAACGCATAATAAATATGGGAAATGCGTGTTATTATTCGGTTGAGAAGCTCTTATCATCCAGTCTGCTGTCCAAAAATCTGAAAGTTAGAATTTATAAAACAGTTATATTACCTGTTCTTCTGTATGGTTGTGAAACTTGGACTCTCACTCTGAGAGAGGAACATAGGTTAAGGGTGTTTGAGAATAAGGTGCTTAGGAAAATATTTGGGGCTAAGCGGGATGAAGCTACAGGAGAATGGAGAAAGTTACACAACACAGAACTGCACGCATTGTATTCTTCACCTGACATAATTAGGAACTTGAAATCCAGACGTTTGAGATGGGCAGGGTATGTAGCACGTATGGGCGAATCCAGAAATGCATATAGAGTGTTAGTTGGGAGACCGGAGGGAAAAAGACCTTTAGGGAGGCCGAGACGTAGATGGGAGGATAATATTAAAATGGATTTGAGGGAGGTGGGGTATGATGATGGAGACTGGATTAATCTTGCACAGGATAGGGACCGATGGCGGGCTTATGTGAGGGCGGCAATGAACCTTCGGGTTCCTTAAAAGCCATTTGTATGTATGTATGTATGTATTATACTAGTACAGTAAAATGTTTTATTACAAACCAGTTGAAAGGAGAAACATACGACGCCCAAGAAAACGCTGAATTAAACCACTTTGAAACCGGAACAATCTTGACTTAATCCGTGTCGTAAAATATGATGATGATGATGATTATTATTATTATATTATTTCTACTTGTTTATTGACAAATATCCCAGACCCAGCCACATAATCGCTACCCTGAGTGAAGACGTTCTCATTGTAATAGGATTCTCTTCCCTTGTCATAACCAAGCAGCGCATTTTCGTTCCCAAACGTACAGCGGATCGAGTAGTTTCTTTTGGTACATCTATTACGTCACGTGGATGCATAAGCAGGGTATAATTGTAAGCAGGTGCGCATGGGATCATTATTAATAATGATCTAATGTATTATAAATATGCCCTGTAACGTCATGTGATGTAGAAAGTACATTTTCTTATTTTAAACAAATTTTATGTAATGCTCGTTAAAGATTTTCATTTCATGACCTCAGAATATATGTTTGGGTTCACTGCAATGGAATAGGTTTTAATAAATTAATTATTTGTATATATATATATATATATATATATATTGTGTAAAATGTAAATATTGGTAATTTGTATATTAATTTTTGTTATTATTGTGTCCCTGTAACGTCATGTGATGTAAGAAGAACATTTTCTCACCTTAAACAAATTTTTACTGGCAGTTATAATAAAATATATGAATTTCATAATCTCAGAATACATGTTTTTGTTCATCGTAACGGAGTTAGTTTCGGTAAATGAATTAATTGTATATATAATATATATAAAGTATTTGCAGATAATGTGTATCATGTTTACTGTTATGTTCTGTTATATATATTGTATATATTAGTTCAGTATTATTATCGATCTAATTATATTTTCTGTCATATGCAGCATTAATATTAGTGCAGTGTTAGTGCGTTTATATGGTTAAAAAGTAGCTGGGCAGACCATTTCAATTTAGTAGTAATTCCAATTACAGTTGTCATGCTCCATTATTATTGTGTACCGAACTAGGTTATACCGTACCTTTCGTAGCGTCGTCTTGACGTTAGCATTTAGGGTCAGAGTTTGAACTCTAAAACTCCTGGATATACTAACCGATAACTTTTCTAACTTGTTTGGGAGCGAAGATGCGCTGCCAGTTCATAACACATATGTAAGACGTGAGTGATCCTACATTATGACAGTTGTCACGGTTGTTTTTGGACGAAAATACAATTTATTTCTGGAATTAATATTCAAAACACATATCAAAGTAAAATAATTTTAATATGTAGCGAAGTAAAAAGACGAACTATCCTTCTCTAGATCTCACGCAAAATTATACGGTTTAATTCGATATGTAGGCCTTATTACTGTATCTTCTTTTTTATATTGATTGTATAATTTTATTTATATTTCTATTGGTGTAATTATATTCTGTATTCTGTATATTTAAATTAAAATTAAAATAAAAAATAAATAAAAATTAATGTTTGCAATATCATGACTTTTCCAAAAAGGGGCTTCAAGAACCTAAACGGCTGCAAGTATCGGACATATGACTGACGACGAATATGAAATATCAGTATAATATGTTATATCTTATTATAACACATAGCTATACTTTTTTATTATTTCTAATATTGTCTTATTATTTATGAAAATTGGCTTTCAAATGTTGTCATCTTTCCCTGTGAAGAATATAGGTAAACATAACATACAGAAAGCTAACTTCATTTAAAATTGAAGAATGGTAAAGAGTATCACTTCAGTATTGCCATTATTAAAAGAAATAGAACAAAATTAATGTTTACAAAGGCAACATGTTTTAATGTCGCGAATTTATCAAAATCCAGGAAAGATGTAAAACAAACTTTTGTTATGGTGTGTACTGAATCAATGTAAAAATATAGGAATCTCAATAACACGTAATTATAAATCAATAAAACTTGTAACATTCATTCATTATAGAAATGCTTTTTGTATACAATTCAAAACAGAAGAAAAATTTTTTTTATTCTTGTGCCACACTAAATGACTTTGCTCTTTAATAGTTCCAGGAAACAAAACATAAATAATAATATTATTCGCTACACAATAACGAATCTAAATTCTTGCGCAACTTGTAAAGGTATAATGAAATAATGCATTATTTAGTGACATGAAGTTTTGCTATTATAACAAATTCTGTAAATGGACAATTATTCTAAAAAATCTCATGTTTATAGTTTCAATTATAACACTACCCAACAACAACAAAACAATTCATACCTCTGCGACGAAAATAGGCGATTCTCAACTAAAAATATGTGCTGTTTCTGAAAAAGGTTAAAAAGATATCGAAAACATTTAGAATTTCACATACGCGGTTTGAGATAAAATATTATATTAGATTAATTATTATTATATTATGATGTATTCACGCTAGATTAAGATTAATTCACAAATGTAGTTTTATATGCATGCAATAATATTTTGGCCATATTTTAAGGGAACATACCTGCAACTTTGCTTAAAATTATTTGGTAGTGTGTGATTTTCTCTTGTATTCCTGCCTGCTCTACCTCTCAAGAAACCAGCAGTAATCCCCATTATTACCGAATCCTTATGACCTTGGTACCTTTCCTCCATAATAGAAATGCCTTGATAAAACCGTTCCCCTTGTTCATCATTAACATCACCCAGATTTTCCGGAAGAAACTTTAGGTGTGAATGAAGGAAATGGATTTTCAAAGACATTTGACAACCCATGTTTTTGTAGCATTTCAACAAATTTGACAACAAAGTTTTCAAGTTTTCTTCTTTTGTGTTTCCGAGAATACCACACACAGCCCCTTTAAATGATTCCCAAGCTGTTAATTCAACCGTTTGTAAATTTTTCTAAAAAAATTTCGTCTTCCCTGCGTTTTCTGATTTGAGATCCAATAAAAATCCCTTATTTTAATGTTGTGTATGTTAACTGTGAAAACTTCCCTTATAAATATGCAAATCCACTACCGTCCTTGTTGAGTGTCTTAACAAATCCATCAGCCCAAGTTTTATGTGTAAGAAAAGAAGAGGAATCTTATCAGGCTAAACCAACGGTGTTTCTTTTACATTACTAGACAGTGGATGCGGGATGACTTATCGTTGAATGTAGGTGCACATTTACTATATGTTACATTTATTTCATTCAGACCATTGGCTCAACAGGTTTTAAACGTAAACAGACGACGTCAACATACTACTGTATCTCCGTACAGTCAGAAGGAAAAGAAAAATAACGTACTGTAGTAGTGTAGCACATACCTTGCAAGTTCAGTCCTCGTCATCATTGATGCAATTACCAGCGTTGCAGTAAACGACAATATATTCTCGTAAGTTGTCGAAGCTGAATCGTCTTCGCCTATAGCTTAAACAATTTTTGTATCGAGAGAATTTCTGAAGAAAAACTCTAAAATGGGTATCACTCAATTTCTTTAGAGGAATATTTGCACTGAGCATCATGTTGCACGTGTCGTTTAGACCCGCACAACTAGATGATGATGATGATGATGATGATGATGATGATGATGATGATGATGATGATGATGTTTCTTCAGATTTCATTTCAACGCATTTCCTGTGCGATGTACTGTTGCAGTGTTTCTCTATAGCCTGAGTTGTTCCGGTTTTTATTTCAACTTTACATACATTACACACGATATTGTCTTCCTTAATACATAAAATGTCACTCTCATACTTCTTAATCGAATTTCGTATCTCTAAGCGAATTTAACGTTTTGACTTCGACATTATGAATGGATCAGCACTACACTATTCAACTCGTACTAAATACTTGAGCAGGATAACACAACTGCACAAATTGCGTTGCAATGTGGACCAGGGTTCCTTCGTTATTTACGCTGCTGTACTCGCCAGGTACAGAAAAGACGGACGGCGCGCCACGTGCCATATACTCCGATACGAAACAACTTCACTTTTACTTAAGTCATCCCGCATCCACTGTCTATACATTACTTTCTCCCGGAACATATTCCTGCCGCTTGTCCCACTGTTGTACAACATAATGTTTTTCTATAGCACAGCTGTCCCACAAACACAAAAAACAAAAATATTTTGTGAAGCCCTCTTGCAAACCAGGCACAAAACCGATTACTTTGAGGTCACCACATATCTTCCAACAATGAACCTCATATTTTAAAACATGCAACATTTTAGTATACATTCACAACTTTCTTTAAGACCTATAGAATGGAAAACCGGAACAAATGGAAATTCATTACAATTATGAAGTAACGCTGCTTTTGAGCTAAACTTAGATGAATCTATTATCAATTACCAGTTATCTGGATTATGTTCAACCCCTAGTTCACGCATTAAACCATTAACATCTACACAAAAACACATATTCTCACATAAGTTTCATCCTGTTTTATGTAGGAAATAATATTACTTTATAACCCATTAGAAGTGCCAGACCGGTCTCTACCTGGGTTTATCTCTTTGCCGTGTCTACTTCTAGAAGAAAAGACAGATTTTTTACCGGTATCCTGATAACTGACAAAGGTTTGGTTAGATGATATAACAAATAACACATTTTCATCTTTACATCTTGTAAGTATGTAAGTAATCGTATAGTACAGGAGTAGCCAACATATGACACGCATGTTACCAGGTGGCACGCGAACTCGTTTTCGATGTAGGATATCTAAAATATGTGAAAATTATGACGTGATGTAACATTTTAAGCATTGTTTTCAGAATCTACGCGTGAAAATGGACTAAAAACATTTATTATTTTCAAAGAGATAAATTTCATGTTGGGTAGTGATAATTACATGTTTCTTAGATTCAGTGTTCATCTTCTTATAATAAAGTACACTTTGATGTCACATTATGAAACTCATAAAAACCCCCTGTTGATTGAGTCGCCATCAATGTACCATGGCAGCCACTTCAAACATTTCTATATTACAGATTCTGTACACCGTCAAAACAAATCCCACGTCCTTATAATATGCACATGAAATGATAAGTTAGTGATAGTGGAAATGATCACTCTGGAAGAATCTCTCTCCCAGGATTTACATCCATCACAAATTCCATTACTATTCGCCGGGAATGTTTAATCTGTTACTGTAACGTCAGTAGATTTGATGGGCAAGGTAGAAGGTAAGTACGAGGATACACAATGAGATTATTTGACATTTGCGTTATAGTTCCGAAAAAAAATGTAATAAAACCAAACCAGGTAATGGGTCAAATTTGAATTCTAATCCGGATCGGAGCGCAGATATATAGATCGGAATCTGAACTCGAGTCTCCTGAATGGAAATCTGAGACAGTACTCATTCAATAATCAACAGTATACTAGAAAATTTTTAAAGTATGTAATTTTAATCAAATTCATAAAGAAAGATGCATATCCTTTATTGCAGTTGCCTGGAGTAAGTAAATGTTTTTTTCAATCTAGTTCAGTTTTAATCTATACTAATAATAAATCTGTAGCCGAAATTGTTCTGGTAATTTTCGATTTTCCAAAAATAATTGGTCCTAACATATATAATTAACCACCCTGAAACCGAAAATCGCTTTTTTTTAATTTTTGTTTGTATGTCTGTCTGTATATTTGTTACCTTTTCACGTGATAATGGCTGAACGGATTTCAATGAAAATTGCAATATAAATTAAGTTCTTTGTAACTTAGATTATAGGCTATATGGCATTCAAAATACATTATTTAAAAGGGGGGTTATAAGGGGGCCTGAATTAAATAAATCGAAATATCTCACTTATTATTGATTTTTATACAAAATGTTACATAACAAATATTTTTTAAAAAATCATTGTCGATAAATTTTAGTCTTGAAAATTTTTGATAAGACTGATATTTAATGAGATAAATGAGTTTTAAAATTAAAATAACTGCCATCTAAGGCCGTGTAATGAAATAAACAAATGACTTCGTCTATAAGGGGCCTTGGTCAACAACAATCGAAAGCTATGAATCATAGTCTACAGAAAATGTTTCTGTGTTCGTATGAAGCAATATCGGAAGCTAATTTAACCGATTTGTATAATTAATTATTATTTCACCATTGGAAAGTGTAGTTTCTCTGTATGGACATAATGCTATAATGTTATCACAGTAACTTCTGAGTGAATTGAGGACAGGTAAGATTAAAATAGCTTCTTATGCACAAACAACTTGATAGGCTATTCTGTGTATTCGTTTCCTGTATTTCTTAAAATAATGTTTATCTCAGAGAATTAACGACCAACGAGAGTGTATTGATTTAGTATGCAGTAATAATACGTTAGCTTAGCATTTCATTATTTTATAATCCAAATTTTAACTATGCTCAATTGAATCGAGCTAAAATACATAAAATACATATGCATTAAATGCAATGCAAAAAATTTTGGTAATGAACCAAGCAGATTATGTTGCCCTGTTGTAAAATAAAATTTGTTCCTCCTGAGATTCAAGAGCCCCCATAACAAATTGAAAACTTACTTATCGGGGTACATCCGTTATCAACACACTTTTTATGTAATATAATATAATATAATATAATATAATATAATATAATATAATATAATATAATATAATATAATATAATATAATATAATATAATATAATATAATATAATAAAATATAATATAAGTTATTTAAGTTATTTGAAGGGTTCAGAACCATAGTGGGCCAAGCGCCATTTACTGAATACGTAGAAAACAAGAGTTAAAATTAAGTTATTACCATAATTCAATGGAAACATATAACAAGTAAAATAAAGTATACACATTAAATGTAAATGATGTCAATGTTCATTGAACTATGGATGCATGTAATAAAAATTAAGAAACATGTTAAAGGAATTGTCATTGCACCAAATGAGTGCTCTGTGGACCAAAATGATTCCATTTTAATTATTTAAATATAATTTAAAATAAGTAACATATTAAACGATTTATCCTTCTATCAAACACGAATATTCCATGGATCAATTATGTAATTACTTTATATTTATTTCTAACGGGTGCAGCGTAGCGCACGGGTACGGCTAGTTGAAAATAAAATCAAGCTAAGGTTAAATAAGCACCCGAACAAGGTTTTTTTTTTACGTTAATACGTTTTTAACTCTTCGCCTTAATTTTTCCTCATGCAACTTCCTCCTCCACTCCTCGACTCCCATTTCTTACACTCAGAACGATCCAATTATTTTGCAACCGTTGATTCATTCGCAGGCGTATCGTTAGTCCTCCCGCACACAGATTACAAAACGCTGTTTTCCGCATTCCAACATGTTTCTACATGTAACACACCCTCCCAGTGCCTCGCAGTAGCGTTTAAAAACATTTTGTGTTTTGGTAGATCGGCGGGTCTCGGGCCTGGATCCCACATTGATTTTCAACAAGGACGGAAGGAAGAGAGAAGGAGCTTGAATTATTCACGACTTTTGCCCCATATCTGGTGTGTTTTGTGTTCCGGTAGCTGGTTTGTATTTGTAACTTTCACCCAGAAACTCCACTACTAAGTAACACATTCTATCGCTTTTCGATATTGAAACAGATTCCCTACCTGACGCATCCTGATAGAAATAAGAAAATAAAATAAATAAATTGAGTCTCTTAACTATTGAATCAAAAATTTCTTTTCATCAAGTACAGGCTCGAAATCAATTACGATATGCCACGTCCATTGTACTTTCAGCTCTGTTCGCAGGTTTGAAAATTTATATTTTACAGAGGTTAAATTAACTATTTAAAATATCAGAAACATCCACAGTTAATCTCTCATCTCTAACACATATCTTTCTCTTCTCTAGCTCTCTCATTCTCCTATCTCTCATCTCTCTCATCTGTTAGTCATCTATCATTTCACACTCTTTTCTCCCATCTCTCTCCTTTTCCTCTCCTTTCTCACTGTTCTCTCTCCTCTCTCACTCATCTGTCACTCTTCTCTCATTTCTCACTTTTCTTACTCATCTCTCTCCTTTCTCACTCTTCTCTCTCCTTTCTCCCTCTTCTCTCTCCTTTTCTCTCCTTTATCATTCATCTCTCTCATCTCTCCTTTCTCAATCTTCTATCTCATATCTTTCCTTTCTCTCTCCCTTCTCATTCATTTCTCACTCTTCTCTCTACTCCTCAATAATCTCTCAATCTTCTCTCTCATCTCTCTCCTTTCTCAGACTTCTTTCCCCTTTTCTCTCCTTTCTCAATCTTCTATCTCATCTCTTTCCTTTCTCTCTCCCTTCTCACTCATGTCTCACTCTTCTCTCTCCTCCTCAATAATCTCTCAATCTTCTCTCTCATCTCTCTCCTTTCTCACTATTATCTCTCATCTCAATCCTTTCTTACTCATCTCTCACATTTCTCTCTTTCCTCACTCTTCTCTCTCTATTTCTCTCTCGTCTCACTCATGGCTCTTCTCTCTCCTCATTGCTCTCCCCTCTCTCACTTTTTCCTTTCTTCTCTCATCTCTTACTTCTCACCTCTCGCTTCTCCCCTCTATTCTTCTCCTCCTCTTCTATCCTCTTACCATTCGTTCTCTTCTCTTAACTCCACTTATACCATTCACACGCCGACTTTACTTTGGAAATTTCCCTGTCAAAATAAATATTTAATTTAATTTAATTTAATTTAATTTAATTTGAACAAAAAAATACCACCAATTCAGATATTGAGGGAGAAGTTGAAAACCAGTGTTTAATTGCATGTTAGGTTTCACTTCCTCACGCCTGTTACTCACCTTTTGAAATTTCAAATGGAACCCTATATTATTATAGTACTTAAATTTGAAACAGTGCTAACATTTAATTTTTTTCGTCGCCAGGCAACACGGATTGTTGTTATTCTCAATTGGTTGTAGAACGAAGACACAGTTTATTTTAGGTAATTTTCTAAATTCAGTTCATTAAATTTACTAAATTAAAGTTCAATATGTGCCCCATTGTTGATTAGACAGTAATACTCTCTACGGATATTTCGGAAGCCCTGTACATAGCATTACCATAGTATCGAAAGTTCGGCTTTTATTATACTCTATCCTGTCCTAAATTTTTCAATAATACATCTATAATACACAACCATAATATTCCTTAATATTAGTTTGTATTACCATCTGAAATAACTTGTAATCAACAATAGTCCTTTTAGTTGTATTCTCTGCAGCTCTAATCAACAATAACAACAACATAGGTTACCAGGCTACGATAGAAAACAAAAGATGTGAGACAAATAAATTAGATGTATAAACAATTGAATGCTCTGTTAAATTTAAGTGTCAAAATGTAGGGGTGCAATTGAAATTTCAAAGGGTGAGTAAAGAGGAGTGAGGGAGTGTAACCTAAAATGTAATTAACACTGATTTAAAACTTCCCTCTCAATATCTAAATTGACGTGTTGTATGTTTAAATTCAGTTAAATTAAAATAAATAATTATTCAGATTGTAAAGTTTTGAAATGAAAGCCCTGTATATCAAACTACTCAACAGCAGGTAATATAATCACGATTTGGCTTGGTATCATATCATATTTCACTTAGCATTCCGTCATAAACAAGTTACTCTCATCTAATTTTACATCCGTGAAACCCAATATACCTATGTCCAAAATTGTTCAAGTGATAATTGTGCAAGAATTTTATTGTTACATGTAATAACGTCATATACTTCAGAGTAATGTACAATATGTATTTCCATCTTTCGCTTATGTCATAAAAACCTTCAATCATATTAATCTATATTTGGGCTCATAATAATTAGGAAGACTTTCTGGATTATTTTCACTTAGATAAAATTTAATGAATAAATCCTCGGCCCAACAATTCATTAATGACCAGGGTCAACTAGACGACTGCTGGAAATGTCCACATGCCTTCGTAGAGGTGAAAGATCACCAAACCATAACGGAGATATCGTGTGGTTAGTGCGATGATTCACTCACCCGTAATAGCTAGATGTCGTAACAGGATTTCACTATCTATCGTAGCCTCCCTGCGTGCACACAGGTCCTATAAACTGGCCGATATGTTATAAAAAAATTCTCCTATAAGGACTCGAACTTTCCGTAACGCGAGTTCTAGGAATGATGTCTTAGACGGGATGCTAGAGAGCGAGACGTTATGTAGAGTACTGTACAATATTTAGAACCCTTAAGAAGATGTGAATGAATTTAGTGGTGCTTTTCGTCAGTTCACTTTATTGTTTTCTATTAATTTCCTAACTGCAGCAATATTGTACTACTTTATTAATTTATTATTCCGGGAACATGAATTTTACAAGAAATCGAAAAATATTGGGAATAAATTTGAATGAGGAATAAAACAAAGTTTCCTTCCCAGACAGGATTCGAACCATGAAAGTCTTAGTTACCACTCTATCGTGCTCTGGAGTGAACAAGGCTCTGAAATCAGCTACAAGGGTAGGTTCGGTTTTTTTGCCACTACTGTACACTTAACGGCAAAAAAAAAAAAAAATGAGCCGCCGACAATTCCTGAGTTCCAGATACATAACATTGCGCATGCTCGTCTCGTCAAAGCCGTAGGTCAACAGGTAACAGAAAATTATACCATTTAAATTTGCTGTATTTTGTTTAAGAGTCTAAAATATGTTATAAAATCGAATGTAGGGTTGATTCTAGATACATCAGGGCCTCTGAAGAGTAAAATAGTAATACAATTGATAAATGCAAAATCAATCGAAGCTAATATAAACAGGAAAAGCACGTATTGTGCCAAAACGATATTAACCGTCACAGTAGCGTAAGTCATTACGACATTTGTTTATTGAACTATTTGATAGTAGTAGTGCAAGGTTCGAATCTCCCAAAATCTTTTTTTTTTTTATTACAAATTTTGCCGTCATATATCGCTGCCTAAATGTTACAAGGGTATATGTAGTAATATTTCTGATATAGACATAGAACCTTGTAATATTGAGCCAGCGATATGTCTGGCAAAGCTATAATTATGTGGCAATATATTTTAGAATATGCCTAAATTCTGATAAATAATAAACCCCCCCTCTCTTCTAAGCAATACTCCTGTCTGTTAATAAAACGTTTTGTCTCGTCATTGCGCTTGAAGATGGTAGAGAGACAACAACTTATTGCCCTGGTTCGCTTAGGTTATTCAGCGTCGATGGCGGCCAGGGAGATTGAAGTCCCATTGTCAACTGCTAAGCAGTAGGCTAAATTGTTTATCGAGAATGGTGAAGTTGTGGATCGTCCCAATCCTGGTCGGCCGCGCATCTCTACAAGGGAAGAGTTCGCCATGGTTTTGAGAGAAATTGAGAGCCACCCCTTTAGAACTGCCTTTTAACTCAAGATGGCGTCCAACTTTCCAGGTTTCCCATTGAGGAGACGTTTTAGAGAGCATAGCATACGTGTCATCGAGCTGTGAGAAGAGAAAATTTGACAATGGAGAATTCCGTGTACCTTCTAGTGTATGCTATTCTCCGACAGGACTTCGATTGGAGAAATGTAATTTTCTCCGGCCAGGTAATTGTCTCCAGTAGCAATGAGAGCCCTAGTTTATCGTATGGATAGCTACTGATACGATGAACGCTTCGTGAGACGAGTTAACAGGTCTGGTCGCGTGAACGTCGCGTGTTGAGGTGGATGTCATAGGATGGGCAGGACTTCCGGAACGCATTCACAGTCGGTTTAAGGCAGAAGTCTACGAACACATTTTGGCAAATGTAATGATTCATTCGGCCCGAAAACGGTATCCAGAAGGAACACTACTCTTCCAGCAGGTTAATCACCCGGTACACACCGCCAACAGGATTCAAAGATGGTTTACGAGGAGGCGTGATGTCGACCCGGTCGACTGGCCTCCAAAATCACCAGATATGAATCCTATTGAAAATTTGTGGGCTACAGTCAAACGGATCCTACGCTCTAATTGGGCAGAACAACCACCCGTTCGGACAGCTGACGAATTGTGGGACTGAGATCTAGATGCGTGGGAGGAAGTGGTCATGAATTTAGACCTGTTTCATAATCTTGTGGACTCCATGCCGCGCAGAATGAGGGCAGTTGTTGACGTAGGTGGTTTGTGGACGAGATACTAGTCTCCATCACAGGCTTTTTTCGTTAATATATTAACAATTTGTTTTCGTTTATTTAATTATTTATGTTTGATATTTGATATGCGTCCGGGTTTTTAGGATGTGAAACAAGTATTTTTGTTTATACAGACAGTCTCGCCTATTAATAGCCCACAGGTCGGCCCATTCTTTTTGCCATTAAGTGTACATGTTTTTCCCCCATACAATGCCACACTCCATATAAAACTCTTAACTAGTCTCTTCCTTAGTTCTTTTTCCAGAGGCCCGCAGAAGATGCTCCTTTTTCTATTAAAAACTTCCATTGCCATTGCTATCCTCCTTTTGACTTCCTGGCAGCAGCTCATGTTACTGCTTATAGTACTTCCCCCCACCCCAAATATTTGGATTTGTCCATTTGCTCTACTGCCTCATTTAGAAAATGTCCAATAATAACTCAGCTCTAAAGGAAAAACATCTAATGTTTAAATATCTCAATAAAATTTACGCCCAATGTGTAAGTTTCTAAATAAAATGTATGTATAAATCTGAAATATTTGTCAGGCATTAATTTAGCAACAGAAATTACTCTCACAGATTTTGAACTGGCCACCATGAATGTCCTAAGAATTTCATTACCAAGTACCACAATAAAAGGATGTCTTTTTCATTTTGTTCAATCAATCTGGAAGCGCGTCATCGCAGAAGGCTTAAAAGAGGCTTATGAGAAAAAAGATGATCTTACAGTAAAAAATGAAGTCAGACAGCTCGTTACCCTGTCATTCATACATCCAGACGATTTGGAACAAATTTTTGATCGTATATATGAGGATGTTAGCAATGAAGTAGAACCTATTGCCGCCTACATTGAAAAACTATATGTAAGGGGCACACCGGCAAGACGTCGAATGCGAGCTGTTCCTCCAAGCTACCCACCAGCAGTGTGGAATGTGTATAATCTTGTATTAAATTGATTTCAAAGAACTATAAATAGTGTTGAAGGATGGCACTCGAAATTATAAAAAAATGATTGTATCTCATCGTGCATTCATATGGAAGTTTTTAGAATATATAACAAACACCAACGTAATAATGAAGTGCTCATAACACAGCTCCTGGCAGGACATGGAAGAGTTTAGCATCCCGTAAAGAAGTCGAACCAGATTAATCAAAGGCAAGTAGAGAGAAAGGTAACACGTCACCAGCAGTATGAAGATCGTGGAGAAATTTATTTGTACTTGAGAAGTTTAAGCTACAAGGTGAAATTCCATGCCCTACTGGAAGATGAAAATAAAGATTAATCTATATTTTCATTGCTCAACTATTTCAACATTAGGCCTACTGTACTTTACTCCTGAGTTATATATAGGCCTAATAAATAATAATACACAGGTAACAGATACATTATTGTTATAATTTAGGCATAATGTATTAGACGTCATTGCAAGTTAGACTATGTAGTATTAGACATTTTTGTAAATTGGACTAGGTTGTATTAGACTTGGTTCCAAAGACAAAATGTCATTAGACTTACAAAATTAGACCTTCTGTCATTATACTTAAAATTCTTAGACCTACTGACATCTAACGGCGGTAATATCGTGTTTACAGGTCTTTTTCTAGTGCGTCTGCATCGCTGCGATCTTAGTGAACCAAAAGAGGCGGGCTTTTTCTGTGAAGGTTTTTATACAGAATTGGAGTTGTACTGCATATGACTTTGAGAAACCTGATGTAGCCTACATTTAAACGTTTACCTAGTGACAAAATAAGATTTTAATTTAAAACTTTTCGTGTAAATAATATCCTAATCATATGAGAAATTAAATTAACCTAAAATGAGCAGAGGAACGTCATTCAATTACACTATGAAACCTAGTTTATAGGCTAATATAGAATATAACACATGAATTACAGTCTTTATATGTTATGCAGTAAACTAGGTTTACCTATCTTAACATAGCCTATCCCACTCAATGCCACCCCACGCATTACCTGTTATAGAGTATTTATTCTGTCGTGTTCTATCCTATTTAATCTCATTTATTTCATTGTTTAATATTCCACCCCATTTTATTTTACCATTCTTTGTATTCAATTTAGGCTAGTGTCTCCAAGACAATTACTTTTTATGGTTCTTATTACGTACGGTACCCATTTATCTTCTCATTTTCGTTGTTTTTTTAACACTCTTATCAGACACTATGCATTCACGGTGAGACCATGTAACATGATAACTTGTAATTGACGTGGATTATAATAGCAGGAAAAACGCAATTCCCATTTTACGCAGGTTTTTCACAATTAAATATATTATTGTATTTATAGCAATTATGATTGTGTAATGCTAACAGTGAATGAAGATGAAAACAAAAATAATGTCAATTTAAAGTTTTAATTATGTGGAATTAGAGGACATCTATGGTGAAGTATTTCTCAATTTCCTAGCTACTAATTAAATGGTTTGTTGTGTCGGAGCATTATCTCCAAGTTGTTCTGCTGTAATTAAAAAGGAAATGCATTACTGTGTACTAACACTCAGATATGAAAGCAAGTTTTTAATCTGTGTCCTGTAATTAAATTGAGTCTTCTGGCGTATCATTTAATTATTTCCTCGTTCTTTACAGAAGATATGAAAATTCAAATAGGCCAGACCCGGCTCCCATCTGAATCTGTTATGCCCGTAACATATTTCAGCACATTGTAGACCAGACAGTAAGTTCTTTCAAACTAATGAGAGGGAAGGATTAGTTGAATTCATTACCAACGTCAAGGCCATTTGAATAATGTGTACTATATCGAAATATTTCCTCTTGATGTTTTCACCCCAGTAGAAGGCGATATCGAGGTGATGATAGAGAAATGATGAAAAGCAGATAACAGAAACAATTGTACCCTCAGAAAATTTGTTACAAGAATACTCCTGTCTACCAGATGTTCAATTTCAATTTCCTGACATTTTAAACTGAGCGTTACATGTAAGAGGTGTAGTTTATAATTATATGGTTGGATTATCCTAACGTGTGGTCGACTTAGCCATATATCTCTTTTGAAGGTACAGCAACGACCAAATATTCATCAGAGAGATTAGGACACATGAATATAACTACATAAAAAGCAGTCTACAATATCTTCATTGTACGGTTTGTTTAGCGATTTAACTAAATAGTTAAATTTTGTAATTAGCATTTATTTCATTATTAAATACATAGCTTTTAATCAATCTTCTAAATTTTTATTCATTTGCAAATTCGTTTTTTTTTCATAGAATTCTCTCACCTTTGTTCTGCATATTTTCATTTATTTCTCATTTTACGAAGTATAAAAATAAGCATATCGTGACTCAGAATACTAATTTGGAGTTAATACGAGTAACATAAATATACCTATGTTCCTTTGCATAACGAACAGTCACATTTGTTCGGATCAGATTTCTGCACATTTAAAGGACAAAACTAAAATTCTTTCAATCACTTATTACCATAATACACTGATCTCTTAAAATTGACTCAGCTTATTGGGAATTACATCAATTTCTTTCACTAAAAAACACGCTATGAACTGTTTCATATACCTCGAAAAGAAAGCAAAAACGAACAAAATTGTATTACAATTTTTATTTGAAATATCTAAAAAAATAACCCCCTGAAATTAGTGGCATTACATACGGTTTACTCTGTAAAGAAAACTTAGTTTTTACCATGTCGTTTTCCTGGATGTTTGTGGCCCTATAATGATTTGTACTAAACGTGGAGAGATTGCAAAGGTATTTAGTAACTGTAAATATAAATCAGACCAAGAATAATGTACAGTGATTATTATTATTATTATTATTATTATTATTATTATTATTATTATTATTACTATTATTAAGCTTGTTTATTAAATTAATATTAATTAATATTAGAGGAGAAAAATTCGCTCCGGCGACGGGGATCGATTCCGGGTCCTTGGTTCTATGTACCAAGCACTCTCACAATTTACATACGCCTAAGTTCAATTCACAGCATCGGATTGAACCCCTCTCCTCCAGTGTTTTCCCTTTGTGGCTTGACTCCAAGTTGGGCATGTATGATGACATTTTATATTAAGTAAACTGCCATTATACAAGAAGTGCACTCAGTTGAGTGACTTGGTGGCCGGGATTCCACAGTAATATGCACAGTAATCTGTACAGTAATATGCACTCTTGCTAGAAGAATCTACATAAAGATTATTATTTTTTGGTCCTACAGAATACATATGTTATGGTAATAATTAATATTAGAGGAGAAAAATTCGCTCCGACGCCGGGGAACGAATCCGGATCCTTGGTTCTTCTACCAAGCGCTCTCACAATTGAGCTACGCCTAAGTTCAATCCACAGCACCGGATCGAACCCCTCTCCTCCAGTATTTTTCCCTTTGTGGCCTGACTCTTTACGTAGATTCTTTATTAAATAAATGCAAAATAACTACTAACTCCAAATTGACCAAAATTAATTTTTCATATTTTATACTGTATATAAGACTAAGTGAAAAGTAAACTGATGTTCACTTTATGTCTTCAAAAGCGATTTTAGGAAAAAATAATCCTGAACTAAAGAATTTTGTACCCAATTGAAAACTTCTGCAGGAAATAATATACTAATTAATTTAAAAGTTAACTCTGTCAAACAGATTACGTATTTTATTTTCTTTCGAATATTAAACTTTACTGCTAATTGAAAACTTCTTCAGATAAACATTTGAGGAATTTAACGTATTATTGACATGGATTACTATGACAAAAATAACATTAATCAAACCCCACCAATACGGAGATAGAACAAGTGAAAGAAAATAAGTTTATCATTAATTCACAATGTTCTGCCCATGGGTAGGTCTTTCACTGCAAATCCACCTTTCTTCAATCTCTCTTATTTTCTGCCTTTCTCTTTGTCTTCACATATATTTTAATGTCATCTCTCATCTGATATCTTCTTTTTCCCCGAACTTTTCTCCCGTTCACCATTCCTTCCAGTGCATCCTTCAGTAGGCAGTTTCTTCCCAACCAGTGACCTAGCCAATTCCTTTTAATAGGTCTATATAATCTTTTAAAGGAATTTAGTCGGAATTTCTTCACCGCCACACATAATTTATAACTAAAGCATGATCTTTTAACCGGAATGGTTAGTCTCTTTTAATGAGTGATCACTTGATTTTCGCACTCGATCGTAAAGACCACTAATATATTAATGGGTAGTTTTATTTTGCATGTAATACTTTGCTCTTGAACTATTAAATTCCAGTGAAGTGGCGATTATACAACTGATGGCACCGGTATTCTTCTAATGCCATTATAAAGAACTAATACTTCTATTACTATTAAATACTGATTCCCATAAAAGAGCAATACAACGTTATAAGTACAGTCAATATACCTATGAAGAAATGGAACTGTAAAATTTATGTTGTATATCTTTTTGAACCGTATGGTTTATAATTCCTTACTTCTTGGTACTACAAAATAGTTGTTGGGGACAATGTGCAATGAACATAATAAAAGTTCTTTCTCGGGAGCACGATAAATGGGCTAACTCACTTCCATGCGTTTTATAATATAATTCAAGAAAATGAATCACAGAGAGTAATTGCATGCAGAAAGTCCTAAAACAATAAGAACATACATTTCTGATGAAGAAATTATTCCGTATTAATCATGAGCTGTAATAAAACCTGTAGGCTACCGACTTACTAGTACGGGAATGGAATTCGTATACATGTTTGCATTGATATTTGTGATAGACAAGTACTGAGTTTTGATTTATTCTGAGTAAACTTAGTGAACTTTTCATTACTAAACCTTTGTTCTTCTTCTTCCAGACAACTAGGCCTAATGAAGAAATCTGGAGCGTGTGTTTTCCTACAGAAGTCACGTAATGAGAAAGAAAATAATTGTGTTTATAATAATAATAATAATAATAATAATAATAATAATAATAATCATCATCATCATCATCATCATCATCATCTTAGAGAAAAACACGGAAAAAAAAACTGGAATAGTCTTAGTGTAGAAAAGATGAGAAGGAGACAGAAGAAAGAGATAAAAATAGAATTGAAGATATGAAAGGAAAAAATTGAAAAGAACAAAAATAATAGAAGAACAAACTTAAAAACCGGAAAGAGAAAATGGAAAATGGTATACATAAATAAACTAGTTCAAAATAAATATACAAAATACGAATAAAATAACAGAAGATAATTTTAAAAAGTAGCTAAAGGAACAATTAAAACAATTAAGAAAATTGTAACAAGGCAAAAATGATTAGATATGCCACGGAAACAAAAGAAGGGAATATAGAAATAGACAGAGAAATAAATAAATAAATTACTTTTTTATATATTTTAAATTATATATAAATAAATTTATGTAATAGTACACCATATAATACAGAATAATACATCAGACTACAGAATATAATTGCAACAATAGAAATAGAAATAAAATAATAAAATCAATGAAAAAGAGGATATAATAATATTAACAAAATTTGAGGACCGAATGAGCAGCGCTTGTGTTCGGTCGCAGTTCAAATATATTACTAATGTAAGAGGAATGTAGAAAATAAAATAAAATAGGAACTAAAATTAAAATTACATCTACAGTGAAATTGTATATTATATTAATATAAGAGGAATATAAACAAAGTAAAATAGGTACTAAAATTAAAATTACATCTGAAATTATATAATATAATATTAACATAAATAAAAATAATATCGTGCGTGAATAAAGTAGAGTAATTTATGAAAAAAATATATATTCGGAAATTATAGAATACAAATATAAAATAGGCTGAGTAATTCATGGACATAGGCTATAAATTTATTTAATCAAATTGAAGATATTAATACGCTTCTAATTTTCTTGTTAGGCCTATATGTTAGTGGGTTACATGTTAGAAGTTCTGGGTGTAAATTAGCTGAAGAATTATACAACCGAGAATGAAGTAACAGACAAAGTTGTATAACCTCCTGAGTCCTTACATTATACCATACTTCATACATGATTATGAAATAAAATGTATGTGCAGACACCCGAAGTATAGTATAACATAGATACATTTGTCGCCTAACTGTAATCTACAGAATTATTCCAGCAGTTTTCCTCATGTCTGTGACTTTTTAAAAGTGTAGAATGATATTGAAATTTAAAAATAAAACAACAAATGTCTCAGGACTTAGGGGGATAAATAGTGAAGAAATAAAGAAGTTTATGTGTGTATCTAATGCCCAGCCACTTTGCTTGCGTGGTTCTGGTTCGTAACCAGCAACAAAATAAAGGTGAACATTTTTAAAAACAAAAATTTAAAACATATAAAAATATAAAGCAAATAAGAAACACAGAGCTGGACGCGCAGCTTGAGAGGAAGGTACGAGGTGTACGATCATCCACTCCTCTACCTTTCTTATAATGGCTGTTGTCGCCAGATGGACGGTACATTGGAAAGATTGGATGTGCGCAGTGGAAGACTTTTATAAATAAATAGTGTGAATTTGTATAACAAATATAATTAACAATAATGAATAACAATACACATGAATGGTAAATTAAATAACAAAGAAATATGAAATAAGTGAATGAAAATAACATAAGTTAATCTGAACTAATACACAACGATATCTGAATCGTGAAAGTATTACTAGACTTGGCAAACATACTTATAGGTCATAATACACTCTAATATGGCCATCTCTCAATAATCAATAACTGACCTATTAACCATCTAGTCATGAAAACACTCTCTGAATATATACTTTAACCATCTAGATATGAATCTCAAGACAAGGCCCAATCAGCACACTAACTCAATACATGACCCGTTCAATCACAGATACCATACAATCTGACTAACCAAACTGAACATATATATAAACTCAATAACACAAAGACTTTACCCAGTATAAGGGATCACATGACTGATCACTATACATTACCAATTCCACATACACCTCGCATGAGCTGTCCAAATTGCACTAACACAAAATCTCTATACTTTACAATAACGATGCCCAAGAGAGAGAGAGAGAGAGAGAGAGAGAGATACACGTTATATAAGTAACCGACGACGATTTCAATCTCAATGATCGTTCAAATAGCAACGGAAACTCAATGTACTCGATTCCTGAATTAGCGGCAATGGGAACCAATAAACCAAATGGAGTAGGGAAAATACTAGAAAAATAATATGACACCCATACTATTCTAGTTCATTACAACGCCAAAATAATGGAACGTAAGCCAAAGATCGTAATCGCTGCTCTATAACACAAACCGTCTTGGAACACCAAAACCTCACATTTCAAATCATATATCATCACGTAATCCCGAATCATCAAACCTCACATATCAACTTATTCTTCATAACGTGACCCCCAATACAATTTACCTCAAATATATATATATATATATATATATATATATATCACATAATATATCACATAATATATTACTCGGCGCAATCACAATTACTTGCCCCCAAGACGTATCACTAGCAAACGATATTTCAAAGTACGATCCACTACAATCACTCAAACACATACAATCGAAGATAAAAATATCACGACGCAAATTTACCTACTCCACTGATACAAATCTGACACAAGTAGTAAGCACGCTAAATCACAAGATATACATCTGAAAGAAACTTCCATATAATGCGTAAATATGCAAAGAAATACAGTGACGCACTGTTCTCGAATTATCTATCACGATAAACTTAAGTTACGAGAATTGAAAACAGTTCGAGCTCCACTTGTCGAGTACACGTGATGTTATCTATCCGGCGTGCGAGTCTTGAGTCCGTGATGTTCTCTCTACGGCGTGCGAGTCCCGAGTGATATTCTCTCTAACTGCGCGTGACCAGGTAAACTCACTTTCCCTCTCCCCTCGTGAGACGTAATCAAGCGGCCAATAGGATAATTTGGAAAGAAATATGAAAGGATTTATAGCGCTATCTATAATGGAACGTCTGAGAGCGCTCTGACGGACGAAGTGACGTACTAGGTGAACGGCCATGATGGTGGGCACGGCTCAAGCTTCAATGTTACATAGAAGCCACTGTATTCTGTTCTATTTATTTAATTGGTTATTCCACCTACGTCATAGACATCTATTCTCATTCGAAGAATGCTCTATGTTGTCTTAGATGTATGTTCGGAGTTGTTATGTGCCTGCATGATGAGATTTCTGCTATGCACATATGAATTGATCGACTGATTTATTGATTGACTGTCTGACTGATAGATTTAATTCACGGGGGCTGTGTCCGGAATTGATACTTGCACTTAGGTCGTTTAGGTCCATTGTACACCCTGTATGTGATGATTGTCTAAGTCCGACGGATGGTCTTGGTGGCATTCGTGAATCAGACGCTGTCAGGATCATTCTTGGGCCCTGTAGATAATTTTTCATCATCTACTGACGAGCTGGAACCCAGAGCCCGATGTCCTAAGCCCTTACAATCTGGATCAACATCGGTAACCCGTACTACCCCGAGACATCACCCCATGCTATTTTTACCGTTATAGATGATAAACAAATTGAGGAAGAAGTGGAGTGTGTTGGTGGAAAGTTTCGTTTTTAAGGCCTTTATTACAATTCCAAGAAAATAAGAATACTAATTCATACTCGTACATAAACTGATCAGTTTAAGTACATATATCTATCTATTTCCGTCTGCTGAAAGTCAAGAAATGTTAATCAACTCTGAAAACACATCTAAGAATAAATCTACTAAGCTTATTAAGAAGACAACGAGTGATGCTAGCAGCTGATTGTTATTCTGACTCTCAAGATTTGTTAGATGGAATGATATCTTAATTAAGTCATGGTGTTTTTCTAATTATTTATGTATTAATGAAAGTAAAGTGACAGATCTTAAATTTAGCTTAGATACAAAAAGTGATGTTTTTCATAATAACATCAAATGTTTGGGTATTTATATTGAATGCGGTTTGGGCTGGGATAGCCATATCAATATGATTTCCGCTAAGATATCTAAAGGAATATTTATGTTAAGATGTTTGTCCAAAACTGTGGACACAAAAGTGCTATTGACAGTATATTTTTCATATATTCATAACCATCTTCAATATGGTGTTTTATTATGGGGGAATCATAGTTCATCTTTTAATATTTTTTAAATTACAGAAGAAAGCAGTGAGAATTATTTGTGATGTTGGACCAAAAGAACATTGTAAACCTTTATTTCAATCCTGTAAAGTTTTCACTCTTCCATCGCTATATGTATTGTAGTGTTTATTATATACCAAAATGAATATAAATAATTTCCCTTTGAACTTGCATTTTCACGAACACCATACGAGAAGTTGTAACGATATAAGACTTGATTTATGCAAATACAAGACTACACAAAACAGTTTTTATTATATATCTCTTAAGTTTTATAATGGCTTACCAAATTCAACTTAAAATTTAAATTATGATTAATTCAAATCGTTAATTAAAAGAAAATTGCATGAACACAGTTTGTATAGCATTAACGAATATTTTAACTTGGCAAATAATTTTGTATATTGACGTTGCTATGCATAATGTACTTATGTCCAAGCAATAAAGTAGCTATTCATCCGTCCGTCCGCCTATCCATCCATCCATCCATCCATCCATCCATCCATCCATCCATCCATCCATCCATCCATCCATCCATCCATCCATCCATCCATCTATCTATCAGTTTTCATTCAGGGGAGGGCACGGACTGGAACTGTCCTCGCACGCAGGCCGCTGGGTTGGGTCCATTTTACTACATGGAATGGAATGGAATGGACTGGAATGGTGTGGATGCCCTAAGGCCCTCGCGCTACAGATACCCCTGCACGCCGCCTCCGATCTCCCGTACAGTCTAAATGATCCCTTTACCTTTCCACGTAGCCCTCACCGCGGTCCCTCAACCCGGTTCCACGAATTACCACGAGCCCCGTGGAGAGCTCACGGTGCATAGCCCTACCAACAACAACGAACGACCACATAGCCACGGGGTTCGAAACCCGAGACCTAGAAAAGAAACGGAAATTATAGGATATATTTATTTTTATTATTGATTTAGTTGTATTAATTTAAGTAAAGTTAATAGAAGATTTGAACTTATTTCTTATGCATTTCCCAACTCAGCTCTTAAAAGAAATACTAAAAATCACGGAACAAAAATTAAAAAGAAACTGAAGCATCGACCCTCAGTGTATCATAAAATTATCTCTTCTCTTCAATAGTAACAGTACAACTACAGATCTGATTTTAATGTGGAAGAGGAATGTGTAATAATGATGGCGAAATTAATTCAACACGGATTTGAAGCCGGGCCCGCTCGTTTCACAGTCAGACGTGCTGTTACTCCAAGGCGATGTACTAGATATATGTAACTAAATTTACAGAAACTTACATGAAGTAGGAATATAAACATTGTGGTTACCTGTAATATGATTTATATGTTTACGAAAACTTGATTTCAAATTGGAGAACATTTATTAAGTAGAATTAGTGCCATGGAAATTAATTTAAAGTACATTATCAATTATCAACAAAACCGATAGTACCATGAAGTGAATCATTCCTTGGTAGTTGTAAAATAATATATTATTTAAATTTTATGTACCTACAAATTGTGCATTCTCAACGACTTTGTAGCTAATGGCGGTACGTGAATAGAAGTTAATTCTTTTAAGACACAGCAAGCTCCCACGGTGTTATTTGAATTATTAAAGTATCTGTGACGAGAAGAGACACCAATAAGGCATTACTCATGAGGCAAAGACAGGAAATAATGGAGGAGGATAGCCAGTTCCTTTGCCTTATACACTTGTACATAGCTGACTAATAACATATTATTTCACTAACCAGACTTAAAATGTATCAACAATTGTCTCTCCTCTCACATTTATCAAGCGAGATGTAGGCTACTGCCTGTTAATAAACATATTAACCAGAACCTCAATCAGAGGTATCTATGCCTGAATGAGTTGAAATAATTGAAGACTGAACACAGAAAATGGTTGTAAGTGCCAAAGAGAAAAATTCTAGAAAAAAGGATTTTCTTGTGCAACTAGTAATATAATATCATAGGCCTACATTTTGCACATTTATGGGAGAAGCTAGGTTCTAAATAAAATTACAATGGAACAGCCTGTTTTCTTTGTGGATTGAGCTAGGGACCTAGACTCTTTTTTTTAGAAAAAAAAATTTAAAAGATATTGGCACATATAACAATATTTATAGCCAGTCTTCATATCTTGCAGATATCTTTGTCCAGTCTCCATATCTTGCAAAATCTTTAAGACCTAATATATAGTATAGGCATGTCCATTAAAGTTTTCTGATGGATGCATAATTATTATACTGAAGGGTGATACAGAAACTTTTATAGGAAAATTAAATTCTATCCCTTGCTCTATTTTCGTAAATGCAAAACTGTGTTAATATTAAAGGTCAATTCGTGTACCCATTATAGTTTCTAGAGGTATTTGCTACAGGCATAGTTCCATAACTAATCATTATTTTCCACGAAAGTTGTACTTCAGTTAATAAAATCAAAGAAAAATAAGGAAATTCTACAATTAAAAAACAAGATAAATCTAATAATACGAATTCATTGTATGTAAAACGGCGGTATACACACATTAAATTTTGTCTTCGATGTTCAATTTTCTACTTCATCTACTTTCTTCTACTGTTTACTTTCATAATAGCTTCTTTAATCATGAATATCAAATACGCGGTTATTCAGTGTGATGAAATTTGTGGTATCGATATGGTATTTCGGGAAGATAAGACCGAGATTTGGCAATGACAATACCTGGCCTTCAACTTAAGTTCAAGAAAACATCGAAAAAAAAAGAACAGCGAGGTAATTGTCCAGAAACTACATAGATTCGAACCCACGCCCGATCGTAATCTCGGAAACACTGACAGTCTCACATGATTTTACTTAAGTCGATTTTCAGTAAAAATTATCGTACTTCATGTCCATTATTCCATTGACTTGTAGCCTACAGTAGATTCTGTATAATACGAACAAAATTCAGAGTCACCGGCATAGCACAAGCGACAGCGCGTTTGCCTGCTGGTCCGGAATTGCACATGGGCATAGATTCTATTCCTATATCCTAGGTTTCCCTCAACTATAAGGCGAATGCCAGGTAGTCTATGACGAATCCTCGGTCTCATCTCACAAATATCATGTCGCTATCACAAATTCCACCGATGGTAAATAACTAGTAGTTCGTACAGCGTCGTTAAATAATCAAGTAAATATAAAATCAGGATTTGCATAAATCGTTAATATCAAGGACTCCAGATACACATTTCTGTGAAAATTTAAATTATAATTCTTGCAGCTTCAGAAATCAGGAATAGAAAAGCCAAAGGAAAAAAAAAAAAAAACTAAGAGAAAGGAAAATGAAACTGAAGAATAACAGAAAGATATAAAAGTAGAAGACAGAGGCAGGTGCACAAAGTACATTTCATTCCGCAACGAACATCTGCTGAAGACCGAGAGTTCAAAGCAGAATAAGAGAGAGCTAGCAGAGCTAGTTCTCCCTTTCACTGTGGGAACTCTGCTCTTCGTTACATCGTTGTGCAGAGGAAAGAGAGTCCACCGATACGTCTATGACGTCATATGCGTATCAGAAGCAAATACCGCCCGGGGCACAACTCTCCGTCAATCATATTGTCTTCGCCACATGTCCAGGCTTTTTCCCTCGCAGATGTTAATTACCGGCGGTTTGCTCTGCGCGTGGCACGACGCTGATGAGGCGTCACCGCAGCATCGGCAGTCCCGGGATCCCCGCGTGGCACCGGCGACAAAACTCAGGATCACTGCCGATGCTCACCAAATTCATTGCTTCATTATTATTCATATTAGACCTACTTCACTATGCACTACTTTATTTGCTTATTTCCTAACAAATTCACTCATTTAATCATTTCCTTACATAAGTTACTGTACGGTGGGCTAGGGTAATTTGGGTATAAAAACAGACTGTTTCAATTTTATTATGATATACCGAAGTACATATAATATTTCCATGCAGGAATTCTGGTCTGCCATATGATGAAGGATGGATAGAACAGAGAAAAATTGTCTCCGGCATCGAGATCCGAATTTGGGTTTTCAGCTTTACGTGCTGACGCTTTATCCATTAAGCCACACCGGATAGAGCTGAAAACTCGGGTTCGGATCCCGGTGCCGGAAAGAATTTTTTCTATTCTATCCATCCTTCAGCCTATTTTAAATTTAGAGACCCATAGTCTGTTACCATGATGAAGTTTTCTAGTCACTTTTTTATATGTTAACACTATGACATTCTAGGATGATTCTACTGCATTTAAAGTATGTTGGTCTCCTCTTATCATAATAACCCTAAGTTTAACTATACTCAATTTACCCCATGGCTGGGCAAATTTGTGTATAATGTGTATTATTGAAATAAAACATGCTTTAAAGTCCTTATAACTTACTTACTTACTGGCGTTTAAGTAACCCGGAGGTTCATTGCCGCCCTCACATAAGCCCTTCATTAGTCCCTATCGTGAGCAAGATTAATCCAGTCTCTATCATCATATCCCACCTCACTCAAATCCATTTTAATATTATCCTTCCATCTACGACTCGGCCTACCCAAGGGTCTTTTTTCCCTCCGGCCTCGGAACTAATACTCTATATGCATTTCTGGATTCGCCCATACGTGATACATGCCCTGCCCATCTCTAACGTCTGGATTTAATGTTCCTAACTATATCAGGTAAAGAATACAATGCGTGCAGTTCCGTGTTGTGTAACTTTCTCCATTCTCCTGTAACTTCATCCCTCTTAGCCCCAAATATTTTCCTAAGCACCTTATTCTCAAACACCCTTAACCTATGTTCCTCTCTCAAAGTGAGAGACCAAGTTTCACAACCATAAAGAACAACCGGTAATATAACTGTTTTAAAAATTGTAATTTTCAGATTTTTTGACAGCAGAATGGATGATAAAAGCTTCTCAACTGAATAATAACACTCTCCGAATAATAACCTTAAAGTCCTTATAAAATCAGATGAATTATCCCAACCATACTGTATGTTAGTGTATGTATGCTAGAACAGAATGCAGAATTTTGGCAGGGATTTAAATATGTTAATACAATTACTGTAGACTTAACAAGATAAGAAAATTTCAGCCAATACTTCAGTTTTTGATAAGGCTTATTTTGTAATCTAATTGTCTCCCATTAAAATCAGGGCCAGAAAACACTTCGGATATTTATTTGTTTTTCATCAATCCATAGTTTGTGTAAGTGGCATGATCGGGAAAGAAAACTAACTTAGTTATCTCTTAATCTACAATTATACCCAAATTACCCAAAGTTCGTAAATTGTAATTTATTAACAAACTATTAATGATGTATTACTACATTTATTAAAATATTTTATAAACATGTGTAATGTACACATGCATAAATTTAGTTACTGTATCACAGATAGTTCCCCAACTAACTTGCTTTGAGTATGATGTACAGGTCTAGCGGTTTCGGTCCCGTGGACGTTTGGTTAATGGTACATTTACTATAGCATACTAGATGTTGGCATTAGTAGATAGTCATATAAACAAAGGTGTGTATGCATCAGTGGACTATGTGCTATGTGCACAAATACATCTAGGAATCCATAGCTACATACATACTACTTACGCAGACTACAAGTTGTTCTTAAAATAGGTAGACAAAGATAAGTTGCACATTCCTGTAAGACTACATAATTTCAAATAACATTAAATCTCTACATACTTTAGGTACATCTTTAGAGAACAACATATGAACAATTTACATAAATTATATATATATATATATATATATATATATATATATATATAAACTTATCTAGTCGATTTTCTGAAAAGCCGATGTACACATATTTACGAAATGGATTACGATTGTAATTCGATATTTTTTCCTTATCCCTATATCTTATAAATTATTTTATCAAGAAAAGACCGAAAAGACTAATATTTGTGTTGTAGAACTTCAAACGTTGAACATTTGACAATGCCTTATAGTAGATTTATTTTTCAATTTTCTTGAATTTTACGGAATTCTTTGGAAAAGTCAATTTTGCCGTCCTATTTTGTTTGTGACGTGCAATGCATGTCTGCAGCATCCTTATTTTCCAATAATGCAATATTTTTTTCTTTTATATATTAGTATACTTTTACCTATATATTTGCATTTTCATCCTCTTGTAACTGAACAACAAACGTTGCACTGAATTGCTTACTATCCAGTTCCTTCACAATATTTTACTCAATATTTATTCGTTGGAGAATATTGTTTCCGCTGTATGCACTGAACGACTGAACTCCCGGTACCTTCGTATAACACCGCCTCCTTAAGATCACTGTAATCGTTGGTTGTCTTATGCTGAATGTAAACAGAGATTGTATGACGAAGACCAGTAGTCAAAACCCTATGTGCACATAACTCTTTTCTTTTTTTTTTTTTTTTTTTTGTTTGGGTTCCAAAACCGCCAGCTCTGATGATGTGTCATTTCTTGCACTGGTATATAAATAACTTTTTCTTCCAGGCAGTATTAGTGTGATCAATACAAATTTTTAACACTGCATGATAGTCAATTGTAAATAGACAATATATATTAAATTGGCATATGTTTGAAGATTAGGTAAAGTTGTATTCAATAAATTGTAACTTATACCCAATTTACTTCAGTATATCCAAATTAACCCGTCTCTCCCTAGTCAAGAATTTAATAATTTACGTTTCAGTGCATTATACTGTTTTCTAAAATATTTTCTGAATATGTACTTAATGATTACATATTTATGGGCGTATTTAATTATTTTAAATTATTAATTAAGAAAAGGGTTGTTACTTATTTAGAGAAGAACTTTTTTCAAAATTCCAATTGGGTTTCAAGAATCAAATGGGCACCGAAGGTCCTATAATGGCTGTAATTTCAAATATCTTAAAAGTGTTAGACCAAGGCAAAAATGGTTAGGAGTATTCCTAGATTTAAGAAAAGCATTCGACACAATAAATCATTAGATATTATTAAATAAACTAGAAGTATGAGAGGTATTCCTTCGGATCTGTTTCAGTTCTATCTGTCAAATAGATACTCCATACTAAAATTAATTAAGCAATAAGTAGTAGTGCAGTAATTAATATTGATATTCCCCAAGGAACTGTGTTAGGCCCTCTCTTATTAATTATATACATTAATTATTTACTGATTTTAAACACCAATATTATAAAAGAAAAATTATACTCCTTTCTAGATGATACTGTTGCTATATACTACTGGTAATGATTGGGAGGAGGTTTGCAAACTTGCAAATATAGGCACAAACCCAATTAACAATGGCTAAATACAAATCTCTCGCTCAATACTGTTGAAAGTACATTAATGCCGTTTACTATAATTAAATCAAGTTTGACTTCGATGAATCTAAATCAAAATTTAGTTATTTATGACAGTAATTGCTCTCAGTTAGCGATTGGTAGATGCTCAGAAATAAAGAAATCAAACCAAGTAAAATACCTACGTATTATTATAGATCAATATTTACGATGGGATTGCCATATAAACTATCGGTGTCATAAACTACTTAAAACAATTTATAAATTTATTTTACTAAGACATTTTATGCAAAAATAACACTAAGACAAATATATTAGGGTTTAGTTCATCCCATCCTATAATAATTGAAGGACAGGATGGAGCAATGAAGTCTTCACTCATGCCATTAATATTATTACAGAGGAGAATAATACAAATATGTACTAAGGAAAAAATGGATTATCATACACGCCTCTTATACAGCAATTTAATGTATTGAATATGAAATATTTAATTTAATTTAATTTCTTCCTGTAACCACTACAGGTTGCCATCGGGAAAGAATACCATGATACAATAAAGTAAATGCCTTTGAGGTTTAGTGATACATTGTTGTTAGAGTAAAAAATAATTTGAATTATATTGAAACACATGATATTAAACGAAGTAACGTCAAGGAGACGCGAATTAGTCATGGTCCATATGTATGATGCCTGAAAATAGCTATTGAACCTTTGAGTGCTGCAATTGTTAGATCTCTTAAAATATTTTTATGCAGGCCAAAAGATTTACAGAAGTCGACTAGGAACCGAGGTATGGTCCCACGGGCTTCTATCATTAGTCCCGTAATGACGATGGATTCCAGATGGTATTTGTCCTTATAAAACCTGATGGAAGGTTCATATATATTCCTTTTTTCCTCGTGCACTTCTTCTGGCTGGTGTTCGTGCGATTCGAATCTCACAGTAGGGTCTATGATGTAACCTTCAAGAGAGGGAGGTTTAAATGCAATTATGTCGATTCTTCGATTACTGCCCTCACTGGATATGCCGTGTACTCCTTCATATACTGAATAACCTTTGTTCCTTAAGAGAGTTGCTATTATAGATCTTACTGTATGATGCCGCGTATTTCGTAGAAGTTCACCGTGTGGACAGGCCCCCAGGACATGGGGAAGGGTTTCATATTCATATATACCCTACTAAATTCTACTACTATAAAATAATAACTATTATGACCATGGTGACAGTACAAGAAGATACATTATATCATGTCCTTTGTTTGAAACCAAATGCAATTCTGAAGAAGGACTAAGGCATGCCTCAAATTTTAGACCGCGATTTTATAATAACTTCATTAAAAACATTCAAAATTAGCATCTTTCAATAATAAATTATTAAAAAAGCAAGCACTTGAACTCATTTTAAATACTAATTAGTATTCTAATAAATGTTAATTATATATATATATATATATATATATAGTTTCTTTTTATCCTTCCTTTTTGATATTTTACATTTTATTACATTTCTTTCTTACATTAAAAAAATATATAATTTTGTTATGAATCTTTCAAAATTCAATCAATAAAATAGAAATAAAATATAATTTATGTATATAATATATTACTCCACTATATTATTGCATTATATTTTGTATTTATTTTACAATTGTATTATTTAGTACTTTTTCATTTTACTTTATTATTATTTAAAGGGACCATCGCCACTTGTACTTTCTAGTTAACCTTTTCTTCTTCTGTGTATTCGATCTAATTTCATTGTATTTCTTGTATTATTATTTTGGTATTTTTCACTTTACTTTTGCTTACTTACGTTTCATTACTTAAATTAAACAATTAAGTAATTATCTTACTGTAGGCTTAAACTTCTAATATTATTCAATGTAATTCTCCACTCCCAGTCACAAGCTTTTGCTTCATCGGGAGTGCCAACCAAAAGTGTACTATTATTATGTTTCAAATCAAATTTGCTGTTATTATTATCATTGTCATTATTATTATTATTATTTTTTCCAATATCATGATGAATTCTTATGAAAATAATGAAGTTTATAAACATACTCACTTACCTACGGATTTTTAAATAGTTATATGAGGAAAGTTTGGAATATGTAATGTCATAAAGGCCTAACACATGTTTTGGTTATGTAATAAAAGAAATTAATATTCACAATGAAATATATATGTTTTATTTGTTATTCATTGTCCTTACTTCGGAAGTAATGATGAGTTAATTAATTAGTGTTTATTGTATATACTCTACAAGCTATATAACTATCATATATTATACATAAACAATAAAATTATGAGGGGCAGTCAAACGGAAATGGGTCAGATGCCAAAAAGTACAATAGAACATTTATTACCTCAAAAGTAATCTTCAAAACTATTGATATACGAAAGTCATGAACAACCCATTGTTATAAAACTTAATTCTTATTTGTTAGACAAAACAGGTACATCATCTTAATCTACAGACTTTTCTGCCGCTTTTCAACAGTCTCCATTTCTTTGCACACATTTTTTCCCTTCGTTCCGTAAGTTTGAAAATTCCCTTGCTGTAAAAGTCTGTTTCATCTTTCCGAAGATACTGACGTACTGCTTTTCGGATGTCCTCCAGCGTCTCCAGGCTGCTCCTTTACAGAACGAAAAGATGGTAGTCGGAGGGTGTCAGGTCGGGACTGTAGGTAGGATCCGGAAGAGTTTCCCACCTAATTTTCTTTATTTTCTCTACGGTCACACTATCAGTGTGAGGCCACACTTTATCGTGTTGCAGGATGAACTTCTTTCCAGGGCGTTTCTCGCGCAATGCACGACGGAGCTTCAAAACTGTCTGAATATAGCGGACAACATTTATGGTCTGCCCAGGTTCAAGAAAGTCAACCAAAATGCATTCCATAACTCATCAACTCTTTGCTTGTTGCGTTCTGTGGAGGCAATTCGAGGACGATCGCTACAACGCTCATCTTGGATGCTCCTGTTCCCATCTTCGAAATGTTTCACCTATCTCCTAACACTGGTGGCGCCCATGCACGGATGCACGCTGAAATCTGAGGTGAATTTCAGCAGCAGATTTTTCTTCTTTAAAAAGGAATTTAATGAGAACACACTGTCGAAACGAACCATCGTTGTCAACCATTTTGCAAACATTGCCTGCGGTCACATGATAGAAGTTAATGGCGTCAAAATATGTCAATACAGAGTGTAAAGTCTGTAGATTATGATCACATAATCGTTTTTGTTACATTGTTGGAATTGAAATTATAAGAATGTGTTGCTCATGACTTTCAGTACGACCCTCTGTATTTATCCCACTGCGAGACAAGACAGTCAATCCAATTCTTGAAAAAGGCTGTCTAACGAACTAGTTCTTTACCCAATCACACATGTCTTCGTCCGATGCAAAACGAAATGCACGAATGTCCTTCCTCAATTCTGCAAAAATGTGAAAATCGCATGGGGAGAGTTCTGAGCTCTAAGGGGAGTGTTGAAGCGTTTCCTAACCAAATCTCTGAATCGTAATTCTCACGGAGTTGGCAGTATGTGGGCGGGCATTATCATGAAGAAGGATAACGCCGTTCGATAGCATTCCAGGGCCTTTGACTTAATGACGCGTCTCAGTTTCAGTAAAGTTTCTTCATAACGCTGTGCATTGAATGTCGCCTCATATGGATATTCAACAAGCAGAGGGCCTTCAAAATAGAAGAAGAATGTCAACATGACTCTACCGGAATTTGTTTGTATTGCTTTGGCCTTTGTACCTTGGACTTGTTCATGTATTTCCATTGTTGGCTCTGCCGTTTGCGCTCCGTTTCAAAATGTTGACACCATGAATTGTCCCCAGTACAATACAGGACAGAAATGCATGCTTTCCCTCGTGGTATCATTGCAAGTGATCAGTGCAGCAGCCATTGTGTTTGTCTTTTGTTCATTCGTTAACTGATGTGGAACCCATTGCGCGCAGATTTTTCGGTAATGCAAGTGCTTCGTCCCAATAACGTGTACGAAACCGTGACTTTTCCCACCAAACGAGAAAGTTCTTCCAAAGTGATCCTTCGATTTCCCCGTATAAGACCATCAACCTCAGCAATGACAGCAGGAATGATGGAACGATGAGCCTGGCCTGAGCTAGCATTGTCTTGCAGTGACATGTGTCCCTCTCGGAATATCTTATACAATTTCTGTACACGCGAACACGACACGCTATATTCGCCGTAAACAGCAGGCATGTGACGATGGATTTCATGTCCTCCTACTTCTTCAGCAGTCAAAAATCGCATTACACCTCGCTGTTCTTCTTTACCTGCCTCCATTAGTGACGTTGGACGGAAACACATATCTCTAACCTCACTTCCAACACAACAAACGAACGACTAGTGTGTAAGCAGAGGTTGTAATTGTGCTTTCGCGAGTCGCCACCAGATGTCAGTTCATCAAATTGCCCGCCCTGAGACATACGCATGGTGACCCGTTTTCATTTGACTGCCCCTCATAAATAAATAAATAAATAAATAAATAAATAAATAAATAAATAAATAAATAAATAAACAAACAAATAAATAGTACATTAATACAGAAAGAAAAGAGTAAATAATTATTTAAAAGACGAAATAAATAGATGTGTAATTCATAAATATCACAGTACCTCGGTAACGATTTAGGAACTAAACACTAGATTTTAAGATTTTAATGTTTTCCAGCCTTTATTTTTTTCTAGTTTTCAAACGTAATACAGTTAAATGTGATATACTTATGATACAGAGTTATAAATTATTTTCATTATTTCCTTTTCCAAATAAGCAAAAGAGAAAAACAAATATCGAAAATAAGGAGTAATGACTCATTTATTCATTGACTGTGTTCTGCCCAATGACAGGTCTTTCACTGCAAACCCAGCTTTCTCCAATCTTTTTTATTTTCTGCCTTCCTCTGCCTGCGCATATGAAGGAGAAATAAAATTTTATTAATTTTGTACGAGGGGAAAACTATTTACTTCTGTTTACAATATAATAAGAATACTGTATACAAAATATATCCTTCATTTAATTATCGTTTATAGCCTATATGCCTATTTATTAACTGTCCTGATAAGTTGATTACAGCGAGGAGCATAGATGTCACCTGCGTCTCGCTCTTCTCCCGCTCGCTACAGACGATATGCAGTTGCGTAAACAACGCATAGTATCATTCTGTGGAGTTTTGTATAATCGTGAATAGTTTTACTAATTTATATTAATAGTTTATGTTTCGAACATAGTGAGTAATTCCGTTATTATTGTATTAATTACGTAATGTTAATATTATGCATGATTCCAAAAACAGTAAACTCATCTGTTATTACATACTGTAATTATGCGAACGGGAGAGTGTAAAACGTTTATTTTTTCCCTGATTTTTCTTCGTTAAATGTTGTTTCAGACAGAAGTTTATTTGCTGGTCGTCAATACTTGTTTGTTTTGCTGGTCTGTTGACGTCACGTGCTGCTGTGCTACTATGCATTCGGTTGCGTTGCAGTCCAAGTTCAACATCGGAATTACGATACGAACTTCCTAGCTGTCATTACAATAGAAATGAAAAATTTTCTTCAAAAAGTTATGGGTTTAATATTATGTGCCACATACGAAATTCATTATTAGATTCATAAATTTGCTGTTCACATGTTTATATTCAGAAATACTCCAGATGTTCTCCAGTAACGTCTTGTGAAGTAGAACGAATATTTTCAGAGTACAAGTATTGTTTTTGTTTCTGAAGTATTTATTTAGGTTAAATGAAAATGTTCATTCTTATTTGTCATAATGAGGCTAGAATCATAATTGTATACTTTGTGTTATTTTTGTATGTATGGCTAAATTATTTTAGATTGGGAGTTGCGAAGTTTATAATTACAAATTATTGTTTTCTTATATTATTCGTTTATTCCTTTTTAGTTCTAAGGCTGTAGACGATTGAAGCACAAGTTTGGTTACCACCCGGCTGTACATGTTTGTCGTTCTGGTTCATTGACAGTAAGAGCTGCACTATTACTTTTCGTTCGGTAGAGATCTAGTCCAAAATCACACAACTTAACATTTTCGGTACCAACTTTATTACCATGAAGTAATGAACGATTACGCCATCTCTTAGTAAGACAGCAAATGGCCTTTCAGATCTCAATCTGTAATATCATCAATTAATGTAAATATTGTTAGTAGATATACTTATTATTTGATAATATAGTCCTATTTCAAGGCTTGTAATTTATTTTCTCATTATGCTATATAGGGTAAAGGTTGGTAATACTGTGATATTGTGTATGTACGATTGTTATGGGAAGTTAAATTCCTTAATCTAGTAATTTTTTTTTCAATAATGCTGTAGTTCCATTATGTTCTTTTTTATATTTGGTTATTTAACGACTGGGCTATTTACCGTCGATGTAAGTGGTGATAGTGAGATAATATCTGGCAAGATGAGACCGAGGATCCGCCATAGATTACCTGACATTCGCCTTATGTTTGGGAAAAATCTCGTAAATTTCCAACCAGGTTATAAGCCCAAACTGAAGTCGAGCCCACGCCCGACCGCAACTCAGGATCAACAGACAAAAACCCTGCCATCTGAGCTACTCTGATGGCTTTCATTAAGTTTATTATTTTTGTTTTCATAACAGTAATGACTAATTACAGTATCTAAGTTTACACCTTAACATTTTCATCTTAAGAACTGTTCAATATAAAGCTAAAATTTCCAGATAATTAATTTTATATTATCAATGAAATTCCGTCACCACTGGCGATCCAAACATTTTACGAAGGAAGTCAAATGTATGTACCTAGAGAAATATACCTCAACATTTTTGTCCCTGAAAGTTTCAAAATCCAGTTTTTCTGTATCACTATATCTTTTCTAAATAGGGTAAAGGTTGGTAATACTTTGGTACGCCCACTTCCTAAAGTAAATTCACCAACTTCTGCAAAAGACTATAGGCCAATCTCCATTCTTCCCGTTTTATCC
Organism: Periplaneta americana; assembly: GCF_040183065.1. Classification (NCBI taxonomy): domain Eukaryota; kingdom Metazoa; phylum Arthropoda; class Insecta; order Blattodea; family Blattidae; genus Periplaneta; species Periplaneta americana. The sequence continues at coordinate 22,991,868 of NC_091128.1, read as the reverse complement.
AAAGCCCTGGAACGCATCATTCATAAGCAGTTGTCAGACTACCTAATAGAATTTAATCTTTTACACCCTTTACAATCAGGATTCAGAAATGGCCATAGCACTTCTACTGCTTTGTTGAATGTTACTGAGGACATACGCGCAGCCATGGATAAACGACAGGCTACTGTACTAGTTTTATTGGACTATAGCAAAGCCTTCGATTCTGTTGACTTCGATCTACTATTGACTAAACTACAAACGCTACACCTTTCTGATAGTGCTATCACCTGGATGTACTCCTACCTTACTGGCCGCCAGCAGCGTGTCATATCTAATAATCGTTTCTCATCCTGGCGTACTGTAGATACAGGAGTTCCTCAGGGATCAGTATTAGGCCCCTTGCTCTTCTCTATTTATATAAATGGAATTTCTAAATCATTTTAGCACTGCAGATATTAAATATATGCAGACGACGTTCAATTGTATATTTCAGCGCGTCCTGATGCACTAAATGATAGCATTAATAGTCTTAATGAAGATCTTGATTCCATCTCTTCCTGGTCTCAACAATTTGGGCTTAACCTAAACGCATGTAAATCACAGGCTATTCTGTTCGCGAACCGTAGATTAATTCCTGAAGTCAACGACCTGAATATTCCGCCTGTGAAACTGGATAAAACAATCATCCCGTTTAGCTTTACCGTAAAAAATCTCGGAGTGCATTTCGAATCTAATCTTAGTTGGGATACGCATATTAAATATACATGTAAGAAGGCATTCTCTATTCTCCATTCACTAAAAAGATTGTATCATTATCCATCTAAATTAAAACAGACGCTGGTACAGACACTCATTCTACCTCACTTCGATTATTGCGACGTTTTGTTCAGTGATCTCAGGTTTGATTCCGCCCAGAAACTACAGCGTGTTCATAACGCGTGCGTCCGCTTCATTTGTAATGTTCGATACTATGATCATATCTCACCTTCTTTCGAGAAGTTATCATGGCTTAGGTTACATGAGAGGAGAAATCTGCACTCACTTTCTCTCCTATATCGAATTATGCACACTTCATCCCCCTCTTATTTATTCGCTCGTTTTCATACTCTCTCTCGCTATGATAATATTAATACTCGATCACAACGCGATAACACGCTAGAAATTCCACTTCACACATCATCTCTGTATTCCTCATCTTTCACTGTTGCTACCTCTCGTCACTGGAACTCTCTGCCGCCTGAAGTCAAGGGCTGCCGAACATTGAAATCTTTCAAATCCAAGTTAGAAAATTATCTTATGACGAGTTGCCAAACTAACCCACTATTATGACAAGTGTTGTATTGCATGTTTCCACGTATTCACATTTTTTTTTATGTTCTAGTGATATTTAACTTATTGTATATTTTTGTTTTCATATTTTCCGATAATGGTATATCTCTAATGTGATAAGTTGAGCTATATATAAACATAATTTTCCTTACTGTGTATACTTAAAAATATTGTATTCATTGTATGCTTTGTACTGCACGATTGTATTACTACTATTAGTATTATTATTACTATTAGACCTGTTATTATTATTTTATTATTATTATTATTATTATTATTATTATTATTATCATTATTATCATTACTATTCTTATTTATTATTATTATTATTATTATTATTATTATTATTATTAATTGTCTTATTTTTTTATACTTTGTAGGCCTCATTTATTTTTGACCTGCTGTTCACATTTTATTATGCTTTTTTCTTTCTTTCTGTATGTTATATATTATGTCTGATTTCTTCTTACTTGTTGTTTACATTTTATTATTATTATCTTACTCAGTTTTGTGTGTACTTTGTAAATTTGTAGTGTCTCTATAACGCAGTTTTTACTCCTGGTTGAGTGTTAGAGAAGGCCGTATGGCCTTAACTCTGCCAGGTTAAATAAATCATTATTATTATTATTATTATTATTATTATTATTATTATTATTATATGAGTAATATTTTGATACTTCTTTTCGAGAATTTATTACAAATTTACTGAGCGAGAGAAAGATCGGTTTTATGAGTCAACGTATGAAGGGAATGTTCGTGGACAAGGTGCAGCAGAAAACCGATCCTTCTCTCGCTGAGTAAGATTGTAATACAATCTCACAATTTACCCTACTTATCATGTGAAACCGCCATTGCTAAGAGAGAATAGTTGTAGAGATGCTTCCCCTGTGTTCTCAAATCCCTTCAATTCAATGTTTCGTACACACATTCGATATTAATATAGTTACGTTCTTTCAATTCCGCACAATTTTTCAGCAGACAGGTAGGGACATGAATCATCAGGAATGGAAGTAGCGAAGATAAAATACTGCTTGTAATCTTTCTAGTTCGTTAAATTTACAATACGATTCGAATAAAGTCTGGTTAATTAGTGCGAGCGATATGATTTAAGCGGAAGAAGAAGGAAGATATAGACAAAAAGGAGCTGAAAACTACAGCTTAAAAGTTTAATAGGAGACTTTCCGTCACTGAAAAAAGAGAAAGCTAATGGAGTTTTCAAATGTCACTTTATTTTCTTTCTTTTCTTATAAATCCTTTACTAATTGCATGTCTGCTTTTTATCCCCTCAGAATACTAGAATTAATGTATACTGCGCATATTCTCATTTCATGTTACCATCCCTTTCTGAATGCTGCATTTAATCTGCTCCTTTTAAAAATAATATCGCTGGGTATCCAATTATGCTGCTCTATATTGTGGGATATAGGCGAAATAAAGAAATGATCTTTGAGAGTAGCGTGTACATATAAAGACTTAAATAGGGGTTGAAAGTGTTCAGTGTGGGTGTGGAAAGCAGTTTAAATGGAAAGTTGAGGGATTGCAAGGGCCGAGATTCCAGATCTCCAACCGCCCTCACCCTGGGAGGAAAGAAGAAAAGGAGCCTTCCTCAGTATCTAATTTGAAGTTGACGATGGAGCGATGGCTGTGAGTGATTACAAGAACAGTTTCCTCGCAATTAGGGGAAACGTCTTCCAGTTATCACCCCCTGCTATCCCAACCCCTTGCCGTCTCTTTCCTGAAAGTCCTTACGGCTACACAGGGAAACTGCCCGCTTGTCTTTCTCCCCTTTCCCTCATTTTCATCTCCACAAAATTCCAACTTTATTATTATCATTATAATATTCTACCCTAATTTTTTCTCTTTCTCTCCTTTTTAAATTCTTTTTATCTCCTTTTTTCCCTTCCTCCTTTTCAAAACGAATTAAAGTCTTTTTCGTAGAAGCTCCACTTTGTGGTTTAATTTAAAACTAAATGAGACTGGAAGCCAATTCACCCACAATTAGTCGAAGTTGCGATTACATAGTCAAGAAAAACCTCAAGAAAGATTTCTTCTGTTACAATTTTTAACGAGACCGAAGAAAGAGCAGCCATTGTCTTTAAGAAACACTCCTTCTCTTTTTCCAGCATTCTAATCCACTGAATATTCTTACTGCTCTTGAGAGGCTGAGATACACATACTGTAATTCTAAGTAGGATCAAATTTATTAACATTTTTATGAAGAAAATATCAAAACTTGTAACAAAAAAATCGGGATTACTTTTGTCTGTTTTCAATTAACTAAAAATGTAACGCCGTGTGAGCACTAGGATTTCGCCGGATTCATGAATTTTGGTTGTTAGCAATGTGATTTTCTGTAGTGACATCCAGCGTTACATTGATTCAACGTCACTGCAGTGGCACCAATTATCCTAGCATCAAATCGAATACGAACTTAGAGAAAATATCTTCTAAGTTTGTCAGCGACACACACATTATTACTCGTATTAACATAATGACATCACCTATAATAGACTGCTCCTTCTTTGTGATAAAATACCTTCAGAAATAACAAGAAATCACATGAACTATTCATAGAGACATGAAAGTTGTTGAAAAAAATAACAAAAAATCTAAGATATTTCCAATTGTGTTAAGATATAGTGAAAATGAGTCTTAAAGAATTTTTATCTTTTTACGAACAAGAACAGAACTGAATTCTATCTTAATTATTTTACCAATGACAGAGTTAGTTTCACCAACTTTATGGACATGCATCGAGTCTTCCGCGACGTAATGTCGGTACCAGAAACGGTCAGTAATTAACTACACTCTCATCTTCAGACCATCATTAAAATTTCAAGCGACAAATAGCTCTATCACAATGTTTCACCTTAAAGACCACATACCATAATTTTACAATACTGCGGTACCGCTCTCATTGATGAAGACATGTAGCCATAAACTCTGACATGGTCTCATTTTCAGCGCGATTCCAAAATAATGGGTAAACTCTGAAATGATATAAACAGGCTTTAAACAAAACCCGTGTTGTCGGATATGTCATTGAAATATTTTAAATTATATTATTAGGAAAATCATAGATCACATTATTTAAAGTTACAAGAAGTCTTCATATGCACGAAATAACCAAGCATTATTTATTTGGTTTCATATTAAATGATGTGCAGTTTAAAGAAAAGAGGGGTCTAGAAAGAGAAAGTACCACATACAAAATCGTATTTTCCGGGTAAATGCAAAAAAAAAAAATGCAAAACGTTCTACGACTTAGTATTTAAATATTTTCATTTTTTTTCATGTTAATAGATTTCAGTGATGTAAATGAAATGTCGTTACTTTTGAAAATAATTTGTTTACAGAAGTATTCAAACTTTTAATTTTCATTTGCACTTGGTATGTTTTGATGCCACGAAATTGAAATGACATATTTTGGAACTCAAATTTATTCGATTTTGCTGTATAAAACACTGCATACAGAACAAAAACTTTGAATAATTTGTCTTCCTAACAAATTACATAAGACAAGCATGTCAAAATAACTTGGAATTTTGCTTGAACTTGAAAAAAAAATACACCTGACCCATGCCATGGTCTGGAATGCCTAGTCCTCCGTCACAACAGCATTCATTTCACATTTTGAAGGATCGACTCAATCACCAGCTAGCTCAGAAATCTACTAAACAAAAAACTGACCCGATAAATCTAACTGAGGAAGAACCTGTTCAGACTTGTAACGTGTAAACGTTACATAATGCAAATACACATGGTACCTTTTTGTTTATTACATTAGGAGAGATTTTCAATGCATGTGGTACTTTTTGTAACCAGGTCACTTTGTTCACTATCAATACCCTACTGCTTGCAATGGTGAAGAAAGAAAATCTTATCTGCATCATTTGGTAGTATTTCTTTTCACCTTTACGAAACAACTTGTAATTCAAGTTGTGAAAAATTGTATTTCGTACATTGTTTTTCTAGACTCCTCAAATAAGCTATAAATATTAACATCGTGTGAACATGAGAGGGAACTGGTTTATTGCGAAACGTGTGAACCTTATAATGAGAAATTATGTATCACCTAAGTGATTGTTTGTTATCGGCAGTAGTTGAAGCTAAATGTGTGGACAAAATGAAAATCAACAGAATCATTATCGAATGAAATAATGTACCAGATATTCTCTCGACTCGAATATATTACCGTAATTGAAGCACTGCGTGCTAAAAGTCGATAAGTCCAAATATGAAATTATTCAGGACAAGCATTGGTTGTTATAAATCACCATAAATAACTGAATCACTGCGTACAAAATGTGAACAAGACAAGATGTGACACTTTTCAGGACAAGCATTTGATTGTTATAAATTACCATAAATAATTGAATCACTGCGTACAAAATGTGAACAAGACAAGATGTGACAATTTTCAGGACAAGCATTTGATTGTTATAAATCAACATAAATAATTGAAGCACTGCGTACAAAATGTTGATAAGAAAAATGTGACATTTTCCATTACAAGTATTGATTGTTACAAATCACTATAAAACACCATACAGTAAAATTATTTGTGCTGTTTTATAACACTGAAATTTGGGCTTAAAATGTTTTCACGTGCTTCATGGACTGTGACCGCAGAATCTACAATTCCAAACAGAATATGTTTCACTCAACCAATAAGTTGGTCTTCTGTGATTATAGCCGAAGAAATATCACAAGAAAAATGGAAATAATTCTGTATATAAGAAATTACATTCCTCTTATAATTTTTTTTATCATACTCTCTACGAACTGGTTTATTTGTGAGTTTGTTATGCCAGAACTTCACAAAGAAAATAATTATGTTAAATTTCGATTAAACTGTCGTCCTCGGTAGTCTAGTGGTTACCATATTGACTTTTGACTTCGAATTTCGTGGTTTCAAACCCGGTCAAGCTTAATGTATTATAGAGGGAACTAAAATTATTGGTATGGTTTCCTTCAGGAGGGTAATAAGCATATATGTGTTTCTATGAGTTTTTAGCCTTTCAAGTGACTAATATCAGAATTAAGATTTTGTGTATTCTACCATGTTCTGAAACTTGACATTTCCAACGTTTCGAAACTTTATACGTTCCATAATCAGAGAAGATAAAGCAGACAAGACTTACTCTGTTATGCTCAGCAGTCCGTATTAGCCTGGCATAACGAGCCCAACAGAGTAGGCGACCTCTAATGATGGAACCTGTATATAAACGACATTTCATACAAGTTGAGAGGATGCGAAGGCATTTACTTCCCCTTCTACTTGCCCTGAGTCCGAGAGTAAGAGAAAGGTAGCTGTCACCTCTTATACCTGCACCCCCCAAGTTGTATATACAATAAAATAAAATATTAAATAAAGTGCATAAGTGGATATAAAATACAGTGACATAGATGTTTGACAATTACGTGTTTCAGTATATTTTAGTGTCGCTCTTACAATATTTTCAACTAACAATTAATTAAACTGAGGAATGTTAGTTTATATTATAAAGTCAGGGGGGAATGACACAGTGCAGATTGTCCCATTGTGTATGCTAGAGTAGCAACTAGTGGTGAAGAAAACATTTATCTTCTGCTGTCAGTAGCTTTTTTATGTGCCAGTTGACATGAACAACAATAAAATGAAATATAAACGCTTAGTATAGGCTTTCGAAATATAGATTACCGGTAAATAGTTTCAATAATAAGAATTTTCACTATGTTCGAAGTCAATTAGCCGAACGTCAGTAAGATGTATAGTAGCATCGTCCCCTTCACGGATGGTAAAGAGTGTGAGTAGAGGGGAAGGCCTATCAACCAAACTGAAATGGGGATTAGTTCTGAAACGTTGGAAACGTCAAGTTCCAGGATACTACCCGAAAGCCTAATTGAGGGCCTCAGTACCAAAATGGGACAAGTCTGTTTTTTTAAATGCAATTAGGTAATGCTTCTTCTGTATAGAAACTGATTACTTTCTATCCTTAAAATGCCTGATTCGTAATGGGTCACGTTACTGAAGCACATAGCAGTGAAACCAAGCAGACAGATCAAAATGGGTCACCTTTATGCTTATGAATGATTCATAATTTTAATTTTAACTTTTACTAACATGACCCATTTTGATATTGACCCCCCAATTATGGTTTGTGTTTCTGTCCCTAATGGCTCCAGAAGAGGGGCAGGGCATGGTTGCGCCCCACGGTCAGGTAAGATGCAGCACATAAAAAAGTGTCCCTGTTTTGTGGGCATAGTTGCGCCCCGTTCCTATCAGGTAGAGAAAAGGGACATGGCATTATTGCGCCCCGATGAAATATGTAGATAAAAAGACATCAGGGGAATTCGAGTCTCGTAATCAATCAACCTTATTGATTTCTTATTCGATTTAATATTTATTATCGAAACCGTTAAAATGAATACCATGAAGCTGACAGTGCTTTATGAACTGTTTTTTTTTTTTTACTGTTTATGCAGGATTAACGATAGCCCACCGTAAAAATGAACACCATGAAGTTGGCAGTAATTTATTAAGTGACATATTCAAACGAGTTTCATGGGTCCCTCAGAAATGTCTTCTGTAGCTTTTCTTTTAATACTGTTCGATACACTTTGTCTATCAATATGTAAGTCCGCAGCGTGGTTATGATCAATTTTGCTATTTAGAATAACACTTTTTGTCTATTACACACAATAAATGAACTGCAGTTTTGTTTGTACACCGATACCACTATAATATTTTTGAGTAATTTATTTATTTTATGACAATCACTTTTGTGTGTACTATACTCATTGGGGCGCAACTATGCCATGTCCATTCTGCTACCTGATTTCTTCGAGGCGCAACTATGCCATACCGCAGGAGAGTACGTCGGATATTCCTCATCCACATTAATTTTAACACTGAACAAACTTTGCAGTTGAAGGCGTTATTAAATTGCCACTACTATTAATATCACTCCTCTTAATACTACCATTATACCCATTTATGATATATAATACATTTTACATTTTTGTCTAATTTACTATAATTAATTTGCATCATTCCTGGATAATTTCGCTAGTGAATACTGAATATGAATAGTCCACCCAATGCCTTAAGAAAAATCGTTGTATGCAGACAGCCAGATAGGCACACGGACAGACACACAGTCGACGACATGTTCAAGATTCCTTTTTGAGTATCAGGGATGCTGAAGACGTGTGTTTTCGTCAAAACAATGAAATCGTATTTTCAGTACGACAATACATATTTTAAGTGTGCATAAACGCTTCCTTCATTTACAATGTATACTAACCCCTTGGGAAGGACTACTGTCTCCACCTTTCCTGCTGGTTACAGGACTATCTTATTCACCTACTGTATGTAAATGGAAAGAACATTTCACGAATGAACAATATATTGTAGAAATACTCAGCAAGTAATGACATACAAGCCCACCGGAAGAGAGAAGTCGGACGCCCTAGAAGAAGATGGAAAGATGATTTTCTGTGTGAGTGGAACGGATCCTAAAGGTTCTGTCCTCGTAGCGGATGATGATGATGATAATGATGATAATGATGATGATGATGACGACGACGAAGAATGTGAATACCTTTTATTTATACGTCCGGTAATGAGAAAAATGAAGTACAGTATCTCATTATTAATTACTGTATTCTATTAGCCTACTTGTTAATAATTTGCATAATCTTAATCACATTCTTAGAGACAATGTGCACCAAAATTTCCACAGATATCGTGTCGATCTTAAATTATGCGTATCAAATTTCCAAAATTTTGGATTAATACGACGCCGACTCTACAAGTAAGACATCAAACGCAGGATAATTCTCATTAACTGATGACAATAGTACATAACATTCTAAAACTGCCTATTCACAAATTATTTTTTTCACAGTAATGAGTAAAGTTGCATTTTGCGCAAAGAGAGTCTTCGAAATATTATTGCATAAAAATGTAAGAGATCACTTTACGCTTTCCTATTCATTTTACACACTGCCAAAAAAAAAATAGCAATATTCAATGTATAAACTTCATACAGTAATAAATTAATGACCATTATATATTTATGATCTTCCTGATAGTATACAGATCTTGTTTAACTCCATACTTTTTGCTGATGATCTAGCGCTATTTCATGTGATAGCGAAGACCTTTGTTCTACTAAAATTGAGAATATTTCTTCTAAATTCTTCAATGTGCAATGATACAAATTTATGCTCAATAATAATACATACTTATTTATGACTTTTAAGGAACCCGTAGGTTCACAGCCGCAATAACATAAGCCTGCCATCGGTCCCTATCATGTGCAAGATTAATCCAGTCTGTATCATCATAACCCACCTCCCTCAAATCCATTTGTATATTGTGACAGCCACCTCGAGACTCGAACACGCTTCCCGCAAGAGAGCAGGTCGCGCGCGAGTCGACACGGGCTCCACAGAGCACTGGGGTTCAAACACGCGTCCGACAGGGCGCGCGGCAGACGAAACGCTGGTACGGGGAGCATCTGTATGCTG